>NC_056739.1:1384327737-1384417737 GCF_019279795.1 Protopterus annectens
TTCTCCTCCCTCCGGCCACACTTGCAGGGGCGAGCCCCATCCCTGCATCGCTTCCACCCAGGTGGCACAGGGCCACCGGAGGAGGGTCCGGACTCGGCACTAGTGCCAGGTGCACTCGCCAGCTGAGGTGGGAGAGGTGGGTCCACTGGAACCCGCCTTCCCTATCGTCCTATGTTTTGCATTATGTCATGACAGTTTGGGTTAGTGACATATAATACCATTCACAATTAGTTGTAACAGCATGCATTAGTATTGCCATTAACCAAACACCCAGATATTCACACCATTGAACAGCGTGCATAACACATGCATAATTTGAACAGAAATACACAGTCCAACAACATGCAGGGTTAATTGATGGCAACAGGCCATCAGGTGTGGATGTATGAACAGGGCAGATGCATCAACGGACATGCAAATATATATGACCCAACAGGACAAACGTCCAGGGGTGTTAATTGTGATTGCACATACCATTTTCACGTGGAATGGGTTATATGTGGTTATAAGGTGGGGTAAAGAAAGTAATATTAACACCTTTAAATAACAATACATATGCTATACATTTCTACACAACATGAATGGGACGTGATGGTATCCCCAGTTGCATGCTACATAAACTCTGACAGGAGCTAAACACACATATAGAAGTGCTATGTAACACTAGCCTGACTACAGGATATGTACCTGTACACTGGCGCACAGCAGCAGTGGTTCCACTCCACGAAGGAGGCACCTCAACATACCAATACAATACAACACAATACATTACATTACAATACAATACTATACAATATGCTATTGCCCCTGGGACTACAGCAGTGTACTGTTCTGCTACCCTGACCATTGTGACACATGTGGTGTGATGGTACCTGCTGCTGTCACACAGTTACACAGGGTGACTCATATGGCATATTACCTATCTGACTAACATTCAGCAGGGGTATGTGTGACATGTACTCATGGGGAGTCTTGCTTCTTAACACTGTGTGGTTTATTGCAGGGTATGTCTTATCTGTGAGTAGGAACTTTTACCTCCACATGTGCACTCTATTGCAGTGGCACGGACGACACACAGCAGACATTTAGGTTGTGGATGGTGTGAGGTGTTACTATGGTTGTTGGACATCTGTCATGGGTGTGACTTACATATGTAAACCGGAGTGGCAACCTCTATGTGGGTAGTATATGTGTACTCTGTAGTGTTGTCAGTCACTGTGCATTGGTAATGTGTTTGAGTGCATTGTCACAGTGTTGTACATGTCACTGTGTCCTTCTCCATATCTGTAGCTGTCATGTGAGGTCCATACCATGGCATCCATTATGTGGTGTGGAGGGGTACACCGACCTACATGTCCATAGCTGACACACCATGTCCGCTGACACATACCATGTGCAGGTATTCCAGGGATAGTGTGCCACTGTGAACATCATTGGGGCCACTATTGTACACATTTATGACCCTGTTCACCCCTGAAACATGCAGTGGTGGGCAGCCAATCACATATCTGGTGGTTACTGGTGTAGGTGATTCGGAATGTGGTATGGTACTCCGGTTTTGACACTGGTGTTCACTCCATGCCTTTGTCACCAGGCACCTGTTGCAATACACCTGTACACATGTGCCTCACTCAGAAGTTATATACATCTCTCTCTCTATATATTTATATATATATATATATATATATATATATATATATATATATATGTATATAGATATATCTATATGTATATATATATATATATATATATATATATATATATATATATATATATATATATATGTCTGCATACATATACACATATATATATTGATGTACATATATTGCTATAGATGTGGAGGGGGACACAGAGGGGTGAGAGTGACAGAGGGGTGGGACAGGCTGTGTTGCAGGTCGTCATATACAGTCATACATGTAGATAGTCAGATCAGTCTGTCTATGTATATGTATCTACATATATCTATATCTGTATGTGTGCATTACATATATATGTTTGTACAATATTCTATCTACATCTGTCTATGTATTCCTACATCTCTATCTCTATGTATGTATACATATATGCATATCATATATATATATATATATATATATATATATATATATATATACATACACATACATATGTTGACATACATATGTATCCATATGCTAGACAGGTATATCAACATGTTTGTCTACCATACTGTATACACACACTAACATACTGCTAAACATACATAACTGTGAAACCTACTTTGTACATGGCACTACAACCTACAATCAACCAACATTGATATGTGCACATAGATGCTCTCGCATACAAATGTATGTACAGCCTTCACTGATAGTTGCTGTATGTCCCCTGCCCTTTACACATCTTCATATACATATGGATACAGACCAATGACACATATGGAGGGTTCACAGTATGTAGACCTTTATAGTATTACTTTACATTACCTGTGTTTGTCACAGCTGCTTGTGTTGCTGTCTGGTTCTCTGTCCTGCTGCTCCACTTCCCAGTTGTCAGCTTTCAGGTGGCTGTTGCTGAACAATTTGTTTGTGTCTGCTTAATTGCAATTTTCTCTGTCTCTGTCTCTGTCTCTCTCTGTCTCTCTCTCTCTCTCTCTCTCTGTCTGTCTCTCATGTCCTTCTCAGGGTGCAATGAAAGTATTGTATGTGTGGACTGGGAGTACAGCATACGTTTGTAGGTATCTGCATATGCCCATGTGATGGCCTCTGCACCAATTGTTAGCCAGCATTTGCTAATTGCATGCAGCCAGTTGTGTACAGATTGCAGTTCTCACTGTGATTTCAGAACAGTGCTATAAAAAGGTATGTGAGATAGGCGTAGCCCTTTCAGATTTTAAGGGCAGGGACCATGCTGTTATGCTGTGGACAATGTTCTGTGTGTGTAAAGGTTGGTATTTCTCTCATATTTCCAGGTGTGTTGTAGATTAACATTCCTCCATTCATTTCTCCAGTTTCCTGTACTAACTGTGTATGTACACTGACACCTACAACTACTACTACTACTGTTAATGTGTGTGCGTGTGCTTTCCTTTCACTTTTGCTTTTACTTTGTTGCTAAGGCTTCAATAGTTGCCCTTTACAGTCACTACTTGTATGCCTGCTAGGTGTCCTGACTGTAGTGTGCTGCTGTAGCTTTCCTATTTTCCATGTACATTCACACCTTGGAATGCTTGCTATATCTGCTAGGGTGTTACAGCATGCAGTGTGGTCTGGCCATGGTGTGGGCCTTGACATCTATTAGGGTATTTGAGTATGCTGCTGAGCAGGCCCCAGAGACTTTCAGGTTCATCTGTTATGTGCCTCATGGAATGGTACATATCGGTGGGGTACACCCATTAAAATGTCTGGTATGCTGCAGTTGTGACTGTGGGTTAGCATGAGCATATGTATTACTACACTTTTTCTGCCATGCAAGTGATGAATACTTTCAGGACTCCATAGTTACCATTGCATGTGTTACACCTTTCTGCCTACTGTTTGTACATTTCACATGGACTCTGTGGGGCATCCCTGTAAGTCATTCACTGTTGCTATTTCTAGGCTCTTAACTATTCAAATATGGTGGTGTCAGACCCGTCATGTGTAGAGATATTTGCAGGTTGTCCACATTTCTGCCTCATATTTTGGTCAATATCTCATGCACACCTTTTTCTGGCAAATCACTCTGGGCTCAAGACAGAATATTGTGACAAACATTCAAGTTTCAGACTGCATACCCTTCCAAACATCCCACAAAGTGCAGACCCTGTTACTCTCTGAACTGTCTGTGTTTGTTGTAACATTATTTGTAATGTGTCCCTGGTTTTGGGCCTTTGCTCCACATATTTTATTACTTGGTCCAGATGTGTTCCTGTAAGAGGTTGTGGGGTATGGGCAGTGATTATCCTGCTGTGAGTATGTGTGTGGCTTGCAAGGTGCTATAGTGACATTATTACCTACTAGCTTCCAACTAGCATGGCTGATTCTGTTCACACACTACTATTATGGAAATCCACTAGTTTTGATAGTAATTCTAAATGGCATGCTTTGTGTACTACACATCTATATTCCCTTTACATTCATTCCTACTATTACATAATATATTTATTTTAGCACAATGCTCTTGTATAAGAGTCATGGCTTAGTGGTAAGTCATGCAGACTACTGTTTCCTGGGTTCGGGACTGACAGTGGGATTTTATTTTGCTTTTGAACTGAGTACAGGACCTGTCAATGAAAGTGACTAAGGCACTTTTAAGCAGTTGTAACCGGGTTAGCGCTGGTTTGCGCGGAGCTCACGCATGCGCACTGGCATTCAGCTCTGCGCATACCCGCTTACAACTGCTTAAAAGTGCTTACTCTTGCGCACACCCGCACTAATTTCTTTGAAAGAAATGACAATGGGGAGACAGGAAAGTGGTGAAAAAGGGGTCACAAAGAGGGTAAGACAGTAGGGAAACAAGCTTGGGATGTGCAGGAGGGATGTAGGTAAGGCCCATAGCTGCCCATTTCTTCATCAGCAACAGCTGTGCATATGTATGTAATTTGGTGTGACATTTGAAACCTTCCACCCCTGAGAGAGGTGTCAGGACAACAATAATACTTGTTGTACAGCCAATTGTAATTGATAGGTTCCATGTCCAGCAGACATGTGCGGAATGGGCAGTTATGTATGGGGCGTAATTTTTTGTGGGTACAGAGTGCCCTTTTTTTTTTTCAGGTGAGAGTGGTATGTCAAGTGACGGAAGTCGGTACAGCTGGGGAGGTAGGTTGGGTAGGTAAACAGACAAGACAAACAAGACGCATACAGGGGCGGTGTATGACATGTGTGGGGGGTTACACAATTGACAGGGACGGAGGTTTGGATATCCAGAGCCCATGAGCCCACAGATGGCAACAGTGGAACTGATATCCCCACCCATAGGCAGTTTCCACTGTTCCTTCACTGCCCAGGACGGGGCTGTGCTGGGGGCTGTGTAGGCCGGCAACAGGCATGCCCGTTAGTTGCGCCACCCGTGCCTCGAGCTGGTGTAGGGGCTCGAGAACAGAGTCCCGAATCTCCCTACGCACCATAGTCCGGACGCTATGGAGGGTCAGTGGTGGTTCTCCTCCGGCCACACTTGCAGGGGGGGGGCGAGCCCCATCCCCTGCATCGCTTCCACCCGCAGGTGGCACAGGGCCACCGGAGGAGGGTCCGGACTCGGCACTAGTGCCAGGTGCACTCGCCAGCTGAGGTGGGAGAGGTGGGTCCACTGGAACCCGCCTTCCCTATCGTCCTATGTTTTGCATTATGTCATGACAGTTTGGGTTAGTGACATATAATACCATTCACAATTAGTTGTAACAGCATGCATTAGTATTGCCATTAACCAAACACCCAGATATTCACACCATTGAACAGCGTGCATAACACATGCATAATTTGAACAGAAATACACAGTCCAACAACATGCAGGGTTAATTGATGGCAACAGGCCATCAGGTGTGGATGTATGAACAGGGCAGATGCATCAACGGACATGCAAATATATATGACCCAACAGGACAAATGTCCAGGGGTGTTAATTGTGATTGCACATACCATTTTCACGTGGAATGGGTTATATGTGGTTATAAGGTGGGGTAAAGAAAGTAATATTAACACCTTCAAATAACAATACATATGCTATACATTTCTAATAGCTACAGTTATATACACACTACTGTTCTAACTACAGTTTCCTATATGATAACTATTTCAACTTGGTGATAGGACTGTTACTGCAACATCAATATACATTTTATGGTTCTTCATACACATTCATATCTAGCTTTGTTCAGCTACATCATCCTGCTACATTTGCTTTATATAGCTGTAGACAAGTGTGGATGTTTGGTATATCAGACAATCATCCTAGCTGCATATTGCAGACTGAGAGCAACATATCCAGATTTTGGGATACACATTCCAGATGCAGCAACACTTTGAACAGATTTTGCTGTTTGGTTTTGAATCTCACATGCATTTCATTCTGTCTTGAATGCAGTATACTTTATTCAGGGGTTATTACTACTCTATTGCTGGATTCATGACACTTTCTCACACTCTCTCACTTGCTTTCATTTTACTATTCAGGATGGTACTTCTAGGCTTTATTGACATGTTTTACCAGTAGTTATTACAATCCTTTCCAGCAGTCTCACTTCTGTCATGTTTCAGTATTTCCACAGGGATATATTTCATACATGTGATTTCATCATCTTGTGCAGCTATACTTTTCAGCCTGCTGCAGGTTGTGTACTATTTTCTTACAGGTACAGCATTTTTATTTCAGAATATATGTCAGACAGTTTCATTTTTTGGTTAAACTTACAGGCTGAAATACACTTTTGTAATCAAGCAATACTTGCATACACTTTTACACTGTTACTTGCAGATTTTATTCCTTACTGACTACACTGCACTCTTTTGCTGATTGTCATACTTTTATATTTCTTTACAGTTACTGGTAGTGGATTACTGACCTGCCTGGTGGTGCAACCGCACCAGCCTATCGCCATAGGCTCTGCGGTTCGCAGAACGGACACCTGCAGCTGTAATATAAATGAAGTAATATTGGAATACACATCTCCATAATATCAGCTAGTTTAATTTCTTACATACATAATTAAATGTTACTTACTCAGCAGTGGGGCGTTGGGTGTTTGCCGGGCCTCCTGGATCCAAAGGTTCAGTTGGTCCTGCTTGCATCTCTTCAGGTCCGCATGGTGGTGACGGACCTGCTCACCAGTCCTTGGAATCCCTGTGGCACTGGTGAGATCATGAGCCAACCGGTCCCACACCTCAGCCCTGTATGCTCCCCAGAGGACCTGACCCTGCATGAGTTGGGCCTCATGATTATGGACTAGGAGCCAGACCATGTACCTGGACTCCTCAACACCCCACCTCTGTGCTCGGAAGTGACTACCCTATCCTACTCCTGTCATTCTGCCTGCAGATCAGTTCTACAATCGTTTATGCTGTGTATTCCCGCCTATGGGGCTTATATAGCCCGTTTTTCCCGCACATATCTGTGATTGGCCATTTTGGAATTGTATCAACTTCAGTAAACCTGCATTGTCATGCTCTAGTTTGTATTCATTCCTATATATTAGCTATTGTTGCATTTCTAGGTACTGCTGTCGTGGCTTAGTGGTTTGGTACCTTGACTATGGTGTATAGTATCCTGGGTCCGAACCTGGTCACTGCTTTTTATTTTTCATGACTGTCTAGACATGCTGAGGGGTGTGTCTGTGTAAAGGCAGTTTTGATACGGCTTGCTCAACGTTGCCCATTGGTTAGCTTACCTTCTGGGGGCGTGTCCGCTTGCAGGGCTCAGCCTACGGACATGCCCCCTACTGTCTTACACTTACCGTGTTAGACTTAGGTGTGATTCAGCATGCTCTCATGAATATGCAAAGCATGCTGACATCACTCCGTTTAACTGCAGCCTCCGTGTAAGAGTTATAACTCTTACACGGAGGCTTTGTGAATCCTGGGGACTGTTTACAGTAAATGCATGAGTTTGTTGTCAAGGAATCAAAAGTCAAGTCGTGTTTGTGATGTACAAGAAATCGTGAGGTTTTTAGCAGTAAAATTATGTCAACAAAAGTAATAAGAAGAAGGTATAATGAAAATGTAAAGTAAACACAATACAGAAGTGCCAATTTAACAAAAACACATGGTTATTTTATCAAGCTGAGTAATTGTAATGGATGAAATTACATAGCTACAGTAATTTATTTTTGTAAGTGTAGTTTAATGGTCCTTAGCACAAGCTGGTGTGAATATTGACTCTAGATGATAGTTACTATTGATGTGACACCCAACACCATGTACAAAATGGGGGAAAGGGGGTCTGATGCCAATGTCAATGCCATTTCTTTACTCACCTTTCTTATTATATATATTACCATATATAATATACAAATACAAATAACAGATACTGAAACAGCACTAAAGGTATAGAGGCATATATGCGGACTAAGATAGCAGTAACTGTATTAGTTTGTAAATGTGACATATAATTCTCAAAGCAGTGGTAATCATAAAATTTCTGTGGAGTCATATCAGCACTATAAGATATCAATATTGAATTTAAATAATAAATATTAATTCTACACAATAGCTATTAAAATCGTCACAGTCTTAGAACTTCTGTGATAACAGCTATAACTGGCCTGAATGCATGCTTTTCAAATCAGTGTAGCTGTATACACATATAAACTGTGTATGAAACATAAAATCAGTTCACTTTATATGTGCATCAGACAACTATACAATAGTGGCACGCTTAAAACTTACCTCAACCTATTAGAATAAATGCACAGTTTGATTGTGAAGTTGTTAGCTGTGAAATGAACCTTGCACATATGAGTGAAGCTATGAAGAGGTAACTAAGAATGAAACAGTTTGCTGCAAGTGATTGTAGTGCATTACTACCAATACACTTTAATGGTTTTGCATTAAAATAGCAGTTACTTAATAAATTACTAAAAAATGCTACCTAGCAATATTTTTCAGTCATTTTAATATATTTCATTAACTTATTTAGTATACATATAAATATATACGTATAAAAAATAGTGCAGTGAGACTACATCAGGAATATCTCTGTATAAGCAGATACAGAGAATAAGATGTCACTATTGATTTCAATTTATAATTGCATGGTATAGTTTACAAAGTAGTGTTGGTCTTAATCAATAATATTATTGTACACACATATAAACTGACTAGAAAATAATGATCTGAGTTCTTAATTGGACAGAATAATTCAAAAAACATTGATATCTTAGAATTACCTCATAATAATACTGTAAAATATCTGCTCAGCCTGTTGTGAAGGATTTTAAATAATGTTTTCAGGTGTAAGAAAATGTCAGCATTTGCATTGTGATGTTTTGACATCTAAAATGTATATTTCAAGGGCTTTGCATTAAAAATGACACATATATTATTATGCAATTAAAGCTTTTAATAGCTATATTTAAGGATGGTATTTTTTAGAATGACCTATAATAAATGTAAACTCATGTACACTGTCCCAAAGTTTACAACCACAAAGGATGGACTTAATAAGTAATGTTGCGGTGCACTCATATAAACTGAATATGGTATAAAATAATGATTGGATTTTATGTTGTCTAAAGAATAATAAACCATAGTGTACTGTATCCCTGGCTATAATGGAAACAAATGTTAGAATGCTTTTGTTTAGTTAATGAATTACTATATTCAGTAGTCTGAACAGCAAAATTAAATATCTGAGGATAGTAATAGAAAGTATGTAACAGTATAAGAAGGTTACAATGACGCAACAAAGTGCCTATGACATTCAAAATAATAACATGAAATTATACTGAAAATGTTTCCATGTATCATAATTAGTTAAAATATTTATCCACTCATATATTTATTTATTTTTTAAATGGAAAGCATTGGAGGTACATAGTGAAATTAAGAGCCATCCAAATGTACAGTGAACCTATACACGGTAAAACACAAAAGAAATATTAAGCTGGAGAGCATCCTTACATCAGAATAGCACTGCAGTTTGTAAAATCATAGCAGAAAAGCAATGTAATACTATAATGATGACATTTTTTGGAAAACAATTGAAAAGAAGTAAAACTGTTTCTATTTACCTTTACAAAATGTATGGAATACCAAAACTGGAAATGGTTATAATCAATAAAAGAATGGAAGCCACATCAATAAATGCAGAGGATGTATGAGGAATCTTGACCAGTGGATGGGAGATCGTAGGTTTACCCCGGGGATCATCTCTGTATCACTGCTGGATAGAGGCACGGCAAACTAATGGGTATAGTATTCTTCAACCTAAGGGGTGGTGAAAGCCACACAACTCTGGCTAGGCTTATAAATGCCCTAGGGCAGATAGCCTAGTATGAACCTATGAACCTATGTAGTAATTGTTGTACAGTAGTTTTTTAAAAGTGAACCTATATGATTTCATGGCACCTTTTTTGAAACTGTGTCTGTTGTGATATGACAATTGCATTTGTGTAGGCACCACTGCATAATGAATGTTCAATGTAGTGTTAAAAGAGATGTATATGCAGCAATTGTGATGAAATGCAAAGCATTTGTAGTCCTGTAATGATCAAATCATTATAAAAAGAGTTTCCACTTAATAATTCTGGTTTAATAAACAAAACAATAATAGCCATAGCACATGGGTACAGATGAAGTAAATAAATATATGATTTCCTTATGAACTCACCAATTAACAGTAATTAAAAAAATTATTACTGGCATAGAATGTTAAATGTATAGACTTACACTACATCATAATATCCAGTGTCATTAATAGAACAGGTTAGCTGGTAACAGCAGGTACGACACAGGAGAAATGTAGAGAAGTGGCATAACTGTCTTGAGTTACAGGGAGGGTTAACGACTGTTGTATTTATTTAGAGGAATAAGGTTGTTGGAGGGAAAGGGATTGGAATGGTGTGCTTTCTTTTGTAGAGTTTCACAAGACTCCTGAGGACATGGATTCAGGAGTGAGGAAGAAGGCAGTTGTGCAGAAATAACAGACCTTTGTGCTTACTCCCTCTAAATGGTTTTACCTCCTTACAAACTACCCAGTGGAAATGCACAATAGCAGTTTATGGAACTAAAACCAAGCATTTATCCCTGCAGGACAGGAAGGGGAAAGAGAGGGCCAGGAGCTTTTGTTTTCCATCTTATTGTTTCTTAAGTGTAGCTGGTATCACTCCCTCCCCTGACTTACTGTTTCTGTAAATCACCTAGTACTGCAGACAGTAAGCACTCCATTTCAACAGCTCCAGAGACTGAGGTGTCCCCTGTGCATAGGCACTGGTTTGCTTCATTAACTCTGTCTTGCAAGTTTATTTTTTTTCATTTTCTGATCATCTTTATGTAGAGTGGCAATTATCAATTCTACAACTGCTCTTCTAAAAGCTGTTGCACATACAACAGCAAAGGTCAGTAATTAACATCTCCTCCTCCTGAATTTCACGGCATTGTTTCTTTTCCCTCTGTGCTTGTCCTATTAAAAAAAAAAACTGAAACAGAAAAGTAATTAGTAACACTGTCAAGTTAAATGATCATTGTTTTGTTATTCACAAAAGGATAATTTATTCCAGAGACATGACTAAGTCTGCTAAAAAATAAAATTCCAGAGACATGACTAAGTCTACTAAAAATAATTTATCATTCAACATATTTCCACATGTATCTGGGAAGTACACAATAATCTTTAAAGAAATACATTGTACAATAGTATTTGCTAAAAAAAGTATGATTTAATATGCAGTAAATGTGTTATTTTAAATGATAAATGTATAAGTGATGTCTGCCCCATTGTAAAATATGTGCATACATGTTCTTGGATAATAATGTGAAAGTAGATCTGGCATTAAGTAAATGTAGTTGTGTTTATAATGCTCCCAATATGCATAAGAGGCAGGGAGATGCTTTTTGATATAGACTAGAAATGTATTCCATAGATAAGGGATTCAATTTGAGATATATTGATCAAGCCAATAGGTTCTGTCAGTTATATGATATAGATTTAGCTTACTAGAGTAGATGTTACTGGTGCTATAAATTTTTACAGTCATGCAGCATATTAAGCAGGACAGAATCATTTGTTACCTAATGGGCATGGTAGAAGTCATCATGCAGAAGTCTGTAAGAGTCAGAGTACTAAGAGAGGGCTTTTAGTCACTCTGTTTTGCTTAAGTAGTTCATAGTCAGTATTTTCTTTGTAAGAAAATAATGAGGATTTTCTTTTTGGATGATATGTATTACTTATTATTATAATCAAATTCAAGTATGGATTTGATGAGGGAGGAATATAGATGAAAAATTACCTCTTTTGAGCTAGTGCTATGGCACAGAGGGATAAAGCAATGACTACAGCCCATGTGACCCAGGGTCGACTAGTGGCTCAGGTGTCTGAGGCACTGGCAATGGAGAAAAAGCAGGCCTTACCTCGGTGCTAGGGCACATGATGTGGCCTGACATCTCTGGGTCAGACTCATGAGCCAACTACAGAGTACTTCCTGCAGACGTGGGTGGGCCAGCTTGCCAATAGCAGCTCCTTGCAGTAGTGAGGAGCAAATCATTGCAGTCCCCACATTGCACATCCCATACACAGGGTGTTATGGGAAAGAACATGGAAAGGACAGTCAGTGCATAAAGCAGAACCCTCTCAGAAAGTAGCATTATGCAAACCCAAGACCCCTTGGTTTCCTTGCCAGCATCACCCTTAATTGCAGCAAGCCCAGGGAATGCCAAGAGGGGTTGAAACACCCAGTGGAGAAGCACCAGGGTGCACTGATAAACTTTTTTTGACCTGAAGGATGTGCCTTTAGTAATAAACTGGGATAGATAAAATGATTTCCTAATCACATTTTGCCATCAACTTATAGTACCATTATATCTGTTATTTACTTGGTCATATAAATATGGAAAGATTCCTCATGACTGGAGACATGCCCTTGCTAAACCTGTCTTTAAGGGAAAGAGAAGAAGGACAAAGCCAGAGTCATACAGATCCATAAGTTTACTTTCATCTTGCAGGAAAATAATGGAGAAAGTTATAATGTATAAATTATTGTCAGAATTCGAAAGGTTGGGACTTGAAACTATATATCAGCATGCATATGTTGAAAATAGATCTATTGTCACATGTAACACAATGATCTGTAAAAATATAATAGCAGCTATGAATGAAAAAGTGTGCTGTGATATATATATATATATATATATATATATATATATATATATATATATATGTGTGTGTGTGTGTGTGTGTGTGTGTGTGTGCTATTGTGTGTGTGTATATATATATATATATATATATATATATATATATATATATATGTTCATCATTTGATAGAGTCATATAAAAAAAATTGATCACTAAACTAGAACAACCAGGTATTGATGTACTCTTGATAAGATGGATAGCTGCATGGCTTACAAACAGGACATGGCAAGTATCATACAGCAATTTCACAGCTGAAATTCGAGGTTAAAGTCAGGGTGTCCCACAGGGCTCCATCCAAGACCAATACTTGTTTAGATTGTATTTTTCAGATCTATCTTTTTCATCTGAGGTGTTTTACAGTCTATATGCAGATGACTTGAAAATGGGTAAACTGATTACACTTATTGCATATCTGAAAATAACTTTGTATTGACCATTTGGGCACAGGAGAATAATATACTGATAAATACATCAAACACTAAGCATATGAGCATTGGGATACATAAATTGAAAGGTGAATACTTAATAAAGTACACAGTGATTGAAACTGTAGATTCATTTAAGGACCTGGGTATATGGGGAAATCCAGTTATGAGTTTTTCTAATCATATTAACCAATTGGTTAATGATAGTTATAGAAATATAGGTTGTATAAAAGACATAAGTCTTCAAAATCAGAAATTATTAAATCATTGATTGTTAGTCATATTATACCAAATATGAATATGGAATAAAAATATGAAAACCTTATAAGAAAACAAGCAGGAGTAACTTGGAAAGAGTACAGTAGAAATATACCAAGGGCATCAGTAAGACATTGTCCTGTTCGATTCGCAGCTAAAGCGTCTTCTGTGTGGAGACATGCATGAATGGGCGTACCTTCATTGGAGGATGTGCATCAGGGCAGGCAACTCAGTACGTAAAAAAAATCTACTGCCAATCATTAGCGGACCAGAGTTCCGCTGTGGCGACCACTAACCGGGAAAAGCCGAAATATACGACAACATCCATGGATGTGAAAATGTAAGTTATTGTGAAAGACTAAAATATCTGAACTTGTACAGTGTCTCATATAGATATTTAATAGGAGAACTTATTCAAGTATATAGGCCATTTAAAGACAACTACCTCTGGGAATGCCTAGGGTTATAAAAAAGTAGTGAAGAATTATCAGACAACCCATTTAGAAGATGCTATAGGAATGAAAAGTGTACTAATTGGCTGTCTGAGAGAGTAGCTGATGCATGGAATAAACTATTAAATTACATTAAAGCAAGCACTAGTTTACATATCTTTTTAAGAGCAGCCTGGACACTAATTATAAGAACAACTGTTTTGGTGTATTGGCAGGCTAGAAGGGCATTATTGCCCATAACTGAAATATCTGTATGTATGCATGTATGTAATTCCAGTCAATACGTGGTGGTCAAAGGAGAGTTCACTGTCCATGAGTATGCTCAGGTCACTAACATTATCTGCTTTGAGGGGTGAGCATCACTTATGTGGTAGGTGCAGGGGTGACCCATTTTCCAAAGAGTGCAATGCTGTAAGTATAGCTTTAATCTAAGGACTTGTCAGCAAAAGTTAGTAAGGGATAGACACTTTCGGAGGATATGAGTGACTTCAAATGAGGCAGATGATGACAGCTCTAAGGTTGCAGTCATCAGCAAAATTAGTTGAACAGAGACCATTGCCATCAGCTGTGACACTAATGAAGAGGATGCTAGAATAAAAAATAGTGGATGAACCTATGCCACAGCCCTGACTGAATGAGGAGTACAAAGCTAAACTCAGAGGGGTGGCAGCAAACTGTAAAATAATGTCAGACGTATTGTGTGACAGAATCATCAACTCTGCATGGTGTTGGGATGTTGTGTCAACTGCTGTCATGTATCTCTGTTCAGTCTTATTCTTCTACCTTCTTTGACAGTCATGCTTGAGTGTTGCAGCTCTTCTCTCACATGCTCCATCCATTTCTTTGCTGGATGCCCTTCTTTCCTCTTGCCTTCTTCCTCTCTGTCCCAGATCTTCACTAGATTGTCTTCTGTGTTTCTGCACATGTGCCCGAACCACCATAATCTGTTCTCTTTGACCTTTTCTGCAGTTGGAGCTACTTTGTCTTCTGCTCTAACGTCTTCATTTCTTCATGTGTCTCACAATGCACATCCTACCAACAGTCTCAGGTACTTCATCGCCATCATCTGTACCTTTCTCAACTACTCTGCCTTTACTGCCAAGGTTTCTGTATCATACAATAGTATTGGATGTGCTGAAAATTTTATCTTAATTCATGTGCCCTGCTCCTATGCTGTGCTGGATCCAAAGTCTTCTTAAGACACACAGTCTTGCTTTGCTGTTTACTGCTGAAATCAAAGTCACAGAACTTTGCATGACTCCATCTGTAGTCTGTTTAAAGCACCAAGCCTTTCTAATTGCACACTGATAAATAAATATATTTTGCAAGTATAAGCACAGTTACAGATAACTTATTTTATAACAAACGACACGTACTCTTTCTGTCAGATTGTAGCATATATTTACAAAGTTTTCCTTCATTACAGATATGAATGATGACTTCTACAAAATACCTCTCTCTGTCCCTCTCTCACATAACTGAACTACTATAATCGTTATATAGAGTGCTAGTCACGCACATAGATGATGTCATTTCCTCTTGGTATCTTTTTTGGCCTTCTGTGGGAAGCCACATAATGTCTGTTTTTAGACTTTTCTATTGTCCTGTCAGCAGTTCTGCTGATGTGAAAATGCACAAATATTCGCAATCAGAATAACAGAAGTATGAAAGGAAACATCTGTACAAGCTGCTCCTATTGAAAAAACATCACGTATTGCTGAATTTATAAAAAAGGATGTTTGTTAATAGATATTTGTTCTGCAAACATGAGAAAATCATGTAATGCTTGCTTTCCAATATTGCTTTGTTAGGCATTTTATGATGCTGTGAAGAGAAGCCTGTCTGTTATACATACAGTATGAATGCACATTTTACATTGCTAAACTCTATACATATATTCAAGCAAACTTTTTATTCTATGCTTTATCTTTCAGCATATTTACAACAGAATTAGTTTCAGCTTTATATTCATAATATCTAACAATTCCCTCTTTTTTTAAACATACTCAAAACACTTTATACTGATATGTATTTTTGATCACATTATATAGAAAACACATTAAGAAACAAACCTTTAGTCTTCTTTTGATACAAGTCAAAATACAATTTTACACAGTTAATACAATAATATTAAGGGTCTATATTAGATCAGCGAACGTTTAAATAAGCGAACGCTGATTGATCGACCTTATTTTAGCAAAAGATAGAAATATCGAAGCAACAGAAACTCAAATTTTTTCCTAGGGAAAGAATTTGGTTGTCTGTTTCTGTTGCTTTGGTATTTTCAGTGCTGTGGTGGAAAGTTATGGGTCAGATTGAGGTAAGTGTGCGATTGTGTGGATGTGAGTGTTCGGGTGGGTTAGGTGAGTTAGGGTTAGGGCTCAGGTTAGGTATGTGTGTGATTGTGTGGACATGAGGGTTAGGGTGGATTTAAGTGAGTTAGGGTTAGGGACCGGGTGAGGTGAGTGTGCGATAGTGACGGACCTTAGGGTTAGGGTTAAGGTAAGTGGATAGTTAGTGGTGTGTGCATAGTTTAGTGTAGGGTTAGGTGTCAGATTTTAGGTGTATGTGTGTAGATTTCTGTTTGTTTGGTGTGCTTGTGTTGTGTGTATGTGTTTTGGATCAGCGATTTTTTTCCCTAGGAAAAAAATCACTGATCTGACAGTTTGAGATTGTAAGCTTTCACTTACATAAGGTCGATCAATCAGCGTTCGCTTTTTTAAGCATTCGCTGATCTAATATAGACCCAATATTAAGTATTACTACCAAAACTGAATGTATTTAACAACTTTTTTTTCAGACCATTCTGTGAAAATATTTTATCAGTTATAAGCTGTGTTTGCTTTAATTTTATTTTTAATTTATTCTTTTGCAATTACAGAATTTAATTTATGACTTAGAACTGTTCCATTAACTCTTTGCAACTGTTGAATTAACTATAAGAGACAAGAACAATGTGCTACTGCAAGTATTTATACACTGCTGAAAATATACAGTTTCAATGTCATTTTAACCATAACATTGTGGTCATGTGTCTGAACTGCTCATTAACATCTTGGTAAAGTATTGAACTGGGCTTAGATAATACTTGAGGATTTAAAAAATATGGTGTATACATTAAAGAATGCTATGTACATATTAGTCCATTAGCTGTATGAATACAATATTTTAATATAATTTTTTCTGTAGCTGGGGTAAAACCAGTGATATTACAACTTGACAAATTACTTTTGAACTTATTACAATGTATTCTGTACAGTATGTATTTACACAGACTGTTTGCTATTCATCCATTTCAATCTAGTAGGTACCCTGGACCCATTTTTTTTCTCTACATATATTCATTGCTAGACATTAATTTAATTTGTACTGAATTCTTCTGCATTTGTACATACATAGACTATCATTTGTACTGAATTTTTCTGCATTTGTACATACAAAGACTATCATTTGTACTGAATGTTTCTGCATTTGTACATACAAAGACTATAAAGTACATTTACTCTAATCTTACAAATTTAATAACATTAATATTAAGCAAAATCTTGGAAAATGTTTATGTCTCTTTAGAAATATCTAGTGGAACTGGCACCAAAGGCATATGTCCTGTTATTTTAGAAACATTCATGCTTTTTTATACCAACATTGTTTTGCCAAAAACATATTAAAAAGTGAATAGTGACCAGTCTTGTTCAATTTTTTACATATCTTTACTCTCTCTTGTATAGCTGTAATAAAACAATTTTAAGCCATCTCTTGTTTTTAAACCATTTCTTGTATAGCTTTATAGTTTAACAGGTTGTAAATGCAATATAATACTAAACAATACAATAATAACCATTATGATAGCTATTAACAACTTGTAAAATATCTTATCCTGTCTGGTTTAATCCAGTTTACCAGTATTTTGAATACAATAACACCTGTTTTTCCCTCCCCCCTAAAAGAGTATTGTCAAGAAGGAATGAGATATTTCTTTCTGTAGCTTTATTTTAGACCCTTTTGCAATACATACTGCTCACACAGTCAGTGTAAAACTGAGAAAGTGCCCCTCCCCCTGTGGTATAGCAGTATTGTTTAGTTGCTTTAGAATGTACACCAGCCCAATGCTTTGGCCACACATCTGCTCCACTAGGTTACCAAACTATAGACCCCTGTCTGATTTGATCATTTTTTTATAAAGCTTTTGCTGTTTATTACTAATAGGTATTTACACCATCCTGCACAATTGATTTGAACTGTATGTATACTATAGCCCATTTGCTGGCTGTACTTGATGCAACTGAGTTTTTTTTTTTCTTTTAACATTTACTTGCAAACAGATTATCAGTGACATCTATGCACAATTGTGACATTTTATTACAATTACCAAATAGTGTTGCATGTAAACATTTTAACAATTATGTTTTAATAACAATGAGTTTTTAGAAAAACTCAAGCCACTTGTTTGGCAATCAGTCTTGTTGTTTATCTTATCTTTCCAACATTTCCTGTAACTGTTCATCTAGTCTAGGAAGGTCTGAGCTCACATTTTATACTCCATAAACTATAGTTAATTATTTTGGCATTTTTCCTTTAATTTGATTGTGATTTGCATAACTATGTATTTATACTACATAAATAGACATTATTTTACAATTAGCTTACATGGATTTCAGTATTTTTTATTTATTTATTTAACTGCCCTGCCATTAATTTTACAAAGACTGTTTGACTAATACCATCTGTGATTTTATTTCTTTTTAAAATTCAGAACTTTAACTGTTTGGTGTGGTGTTACTATACAATTATAAAAAAATTGTAAAAAACAAATAGATATTAGCTTAACTAACACATGTTTATATTTACATTATTTATATTTGCTATTGTCTGCCTGTTATTCTTGTGTATTGTAACAGATGTATTTTAGATGAAAAGAAAATACATGCATGTCTGTCTTGTATCTTTATATCTTTATACAAGCATGTCAGTCTTGTAACTTTAAATCTTTACTCTTATTAACTATTTTTATTTAATTTTTATACACTAGAACAGTTTTGTTTACCTTTTGACTATGCTAAGAATGGCAGTCATATGCTTTACTTTACTGTAGTACTGATAAATGTCTTGCTTTAACTGAATGGATGCTTTAAACATTTGAGAATGATTTGTCCAGACATCAGATCTTAGCATGTATGCTTAACCATTTTCAAAACACAAACATATTATAAAATATATTTCTTTTGCACAGATTAGCTGTGTATGCAGGAAATCCCCAGTCTCTGTCAGTTCAGCTAATTTATTTCCTTTATCCTGCAACTGCTGTTGAAGAGTTTCCTGTAATGTTGCATGGTCTTTCTGACATTCTTTAGTAACCTGTTCTGCTGAATTTGAAACTCCTATGCACTTTTGAAAAGATGTATGTATAACTTGTCTAAGCTTCCTGAACTCATTTTGTCTGTCTCTTAGAAGTTTATTACATTCTTTTGTAACAAAATGTACTAGAATTTCTATCAGTAACTGATTTGACTGTTGTTGCAACTCTGAAATAAACCTTTTACATCTGGTGACAGAACATAACTGTCTAACATCTGAATATAATGTCAGCATATTAACTTTTCTTGGTTCTTTACCATTAAATATTTTGTCTGCACAGTCTAACCTTTGAATAGTGGCATGCACTGTATTTTTATGACATTGTACACACAATAAACATTTTTTTATACCACACATGATTTTGTTTCAGATACCAGTCAAATATTGTAATCCATTTGCATAATGCCTTACTATTAACTTGCAATCCATTTGCATAATGCCTTACTATTAACTTGCCCTAGTAAGGTTTTACATTTGCTAATATGCAGTATATAAATTTCATTCTGTTATTATTATTATTATTATTATTATTATTATTATTATTATTATTATTATTACCTTTGTGGCATTCATACTGTATGTAACCCAGAAAATTTTTCTTACCAGTCAACATAGAGGGAGATGGCCAAGCTGCTTTACTGTAGATGGTTGAAAAGTCTCTGTAGTCACTTGTGAAGTTGGTACAGCAAAACTGGCAGTTTCAGTCTTACAACTCTGTATTGTACCTTTTCTGGAGAATTTATGGAACTGCTCACCTTCCTGCAATGTAGTCTCACTGGATTTAGATGTCTAATGAACTGTATTGCTATAAACTGTAGAAAATTGTAGAAATCTGAAGTACTTCACATAAACGTTAGTTACTGTACAGGAGTGACCTTATACAAGGCATTACCCACTCACTCCTCCTGTTTTTGGATACAGGCTAGGAACGTTAGTTAGGGTCACCATTGAAAAATGTATTTTAATTTGTGTGCTCTGCTCCTATGCTGTGCTTGATCCAAAGTCTTCTTAAGACACACAGTCTTGCTGTGCTGTTTACTGCTGAAATCAAAGTCACAGAACTTTGCATGACTCCATCTGTAGTCTGTTTAAAGCACTAAGCCTTTCAAATTGCACACCATTAAAGAAATATAGTTTGCAGCTATAAGCACAGTTACAGATAACTTATTTTATAACAAATGACATGTACTCTTTCTGTCAGATTGTAGCATATATTTACAAAGTTTTCCTTCATTACAGATATAAATGATAACTTCTACAAAATACCTCTCTCTGTCCCTCTCTCACATAACTGAACTACTATAATTGTTATATAGAGTGCTAGTCATGCATATAGATGATGTTATTTCCTCTTGGTATCTTTTTTTGGCCTTCTGTGGGAAGTCACATAATGTCTGTTTTTAGACTTTTCTATTATCCTGTCAGCAGTTCTGCTGATGTGAAAATGCACAAATGCACGCAATCAGAATAACAGAAGTATGAAAGGAAACATCTGTACAAGCTGTTCCTATTGAATAAACATCACATATTGCTGAATTTATAAAAAAGGATGTTTGTTAATAGATATTTGTTCTGCAAACATGAGAAAATCATGTAATGCTTGCTTTCCAATATTGCTTTGTTAGGCATTTTCTGATGCTGTGAAGAGAAGCTTGTCTGTTATACATACAGTATGAATGCATATTTTACATTGCTAAACTCTATGCATATATCAAAGCAAACATTTTATTCTATGCTTTATCTTTCAGCGTATTTACAACAGAATTAATTTCAGCCTTATATTCATAATATCTAACATGTACCACTGTTTTCACACCTTTTTAGAATTCTGAAATACACTAGAGTGACACTCTGTGCGAGTTGGCTGCAGCCCCTATGATTCTAGTTTTGACCTCCTCATTCAGACTTATTCTCAACCACCCCTCCAAGATACTTGAAACTGTTAATCTGTTCCACAACTTTCACTTCTATATTAATTCTCAGCTTCGTCCAATTTCTTCATTTGATACCATTACAACTGTATTGCATGTACTCAGTTTCATCCCATGTGCATTCAGTTTTGCATTCCATTCTACTGTGCTTTGCTGAAGTTTCTGCTCAGAATCTACTTGTAATACCAAATCATCTGCATACAGCATCTTTGTTGATTTTTCCCCTCCAACCTGTTTGCTGATGTAGTCCCTCACCAGTATGAACAGCAGTAGGCTCAGAGTTGAACCCTGATGCACACCCACTCCAACTGGGAACCCTACTGTGAAACCAAACACTGTTCGTAACTGAGTTATTGGGTCCTTGTACATAGTCTGCACTAATTTTACTAATGTTTCTGAGACTTTGAACCACCACAGACCTACCCAAATCAGCTTTCTTGGAACCTTCTCATATGCTTTTTCAAACTCTAGAAATGTGCAGTTGGACTCTTTCCTCATCTCTAGCTTCCCAACTATCTGTCTCACTGCAAACATCAGGTTGGTTGATCTACATCCTGATCTGAATCCAAACAGCTCATCTCCCACCTCACTTTCTACCACTCTGCATATTCATTTAAAGACTCATAGATTCATAGGAGATTACTACACTAATGGCTTAAGGACCCTTACAAGCCTAGCCAATATAACCCTATTTTACTCAAAATATGGCCCCTAGAGGCAAGAGGATGGCATGGAGTTGTGCCTATGCATTGAATATCTTACAAACTGCTCCTGTCCATAAAGGACATATGCACTACCATAGGTGTGAATTTGTGATTCTCCATCCATTGATCCAAACTGCATTTAAAGAGGGCCAGGGAAGAGCTCTGCTTAATGTGAATAGGAGGCCTGTTCCAATGAAGGGGCAATCTCTGAGGCACATATCTGTTTCTCCAGCATGTTTTTTTTAAGTTGCTGACTGAGATTAGATCCCTAGACTAGGTCCCACTTGTGCTGTTTGACTTGCAAATGCAAAATGCAAACTTGCAAACTACTACTATAGCCCTCCTTTCTCTCCCCCTCCCATTCTCCACACTATTCATCTCCCCCCCACTTCCTACCAATGTCTATACATTGTCGTTCTTTTGAACAATGATTATATTTTTGTTTTTACTCTCATATGTAGTAAATTTTAGACCACTGCTATCAGTGCAACCCTTAATGTCCATATTTTTTTCTTTTGCTTTTCTCTTTATAACTAATTTCGTATTTGCATTGTTATTTTTAATAAATTTTGTCCTGTATGTTTATCTTTGCTTATGTTTGCTGAGGCGCTTTCCTCTTGGGTCTCCACTGAAAATGGGTTGCTTACTATCAATGAAATGCAAATAGTTAATAACCTGTTCTTTTTTTACAATTATTTTGTATTGTGATTGTTATTTCATATTTGTATATTGTTACTTTATCTTTCCTTATGTTTGCTGGGGCTTTTCCCCTTGGGTCTCCACTGAAAATGGGTTGTTTGCAAACTCAGTTGGACTAACCCAGTTAACAAATGTGAAATAAATAAATAAATAAATATGTTTAGCTGCTCCATCAGGGCTGGATTTGTGAGTGCCTTTTAGGTCAGGCATAGGCCACCCCTTAATAGTCAGTAGGAGTTAGAGCAAAGGGGATAGGGCTTTTAGTCTGTCCACATAGTTCATGTTGTTTACACCCTGTATTTTTTTTGTAAGGAACTTCTGAGGTTGCTCCAGCTGCTGTATGTGCCCACAGTCAAGTGAATGCCAAATGGTGCACTGTACTCGATTATTGGTCTAATGAGGGCTGAGTACAGCAGGACTATAATTTCCTTGGGTCTAGATGTCATACATTTACTTACAAGCTGCGTCACATAAAGGGATTTTGTCAGCCCTGTGAACACATAGCGGTCAAAGTTCAGGCTACTGTCTACTTGCATACCCAGATCTCTCACCTCTGAGTACACTCTAATGGGCGTGCTATTGATGTTATAATATGCAGGGGAATTTGACTTCCCAAAGGGTATGATAATGCATTTTTTTTTTGCATTTAGTTTTAGTCCATAGTTCAGGCACCAATCATTTGTCTGATCTAGACCCTCCTGAAGGATATCTACATCACTGGAGGATTCAATGATTGCCCCAGGTTGCAGTCATTGACAAACATTGTCATCCAGAGGCCTTCCACATTTTCTTTGACTTCAGAGAAGTATATTCCAAACAGGAGTAGGCCCAGTACTGAGCCCTATGGCACATCATTGGTATCTGGCCTCTTGCTGGATCTGGATTCACCCACTTTAACCATGTGTCCTATTCATGAGCCAGTTTGGCTATCCATTTGGTGACATGGGGATTTATCCCAAGTTTTGTGAGTTTATTTATAATACCCAAGTAGGGAATTGTGGCAAATACCTTGGCTAGGTTGAAGTAGGAGTTGTGTACTGTTTTACCCTCATCCATGGCCTTAGTGACTTTCTCAAAGGCATCCACCACATTCAGTAGGCATGACCTGACCTTGGCCAAGCCAAATTGGGTCAGGTCCAGTGTTTGGAGGTCTCCTATGTCATTATTTATCAGGTCCATGATGATTCTTTCCATGGCCTTACATATACGTCTAGTCAAACTTATGGGTCTGTAATTTCCTGGGTCAGTAGATGGTCCCCCTTTATACAGAGTGATGACTGTTGCTGTCCTCCATTCTATCAGGACAAAATTAGTCCAGAGGCTGTGGTTAAATAGAGATCCTAATGTGCCTGATAAGTCCTGATTTAAGCTGTTTAAGAGGCAACCTGGTATATTGCCAGGCCACATTAAAGTTGTATTTTTAACTATAGAGAGCACAGGGACAACCTGCTCTTTGGTAATAATTGGCTGTGGAGTGGTGGAGGGTATTTTTTAGGGGAGAACTGAGGGTGATGGGGAGGTGAAATTTGAGCTGAATTTGTCAGGCAGCAGATTTACTATGTCTTCTGGCTAAGTATAGGTGATGCCATCTACAACTAATTACTCACATTGTAGTGTGTTGTCCTTATGATTGTGGACATAACTGAAAAATGCCTTATGGTTATCCTTAGCTTTGGAGGCTATTTTTACCTCAAAGTCTGCTTTCAGAGACCTGACTAGTACCCTGATTCACTTGTTTAGATTAATGAGGGACTTATTGCTCTGTTATGCACATTTCTTCTTACTTCTCAACAAGATTTTCTTTCTTTTGTTATACAGCCTATTATTACTAGGGGTTCACCAGGGTGGCTTGTTTTTGCGGTTTGACCTGGTTTATTTAGGTCTGGTACTACCGTTTTTATGTAGTTGTTTATATGGTCATACAGGGATTTTGTGTATGCCTCTGCACAGATTTCTTTGTTATCTGGATTTGGCCGAGCTTGGAAACTGGCTATGCCATCCCTTAATAGGGGTAATTTACTGCAGAGCAGTTCTTAAAGTTTTTCGGGATAGGTGAGGGGACTAGATTTATCTTTATTTCAAGGGAGACTGCTTTGTGATCTGATCTTAATTGTGAGGACTTAACACTAGGGGCGTGCAGCACTCTCTCATATTTGTGAGTACCAGATCTAGGATATTTTTTCCCCTAATGGGAGTGAAAACTAGCCACTCCAGGGCATTTGAATTTACAAAGTCAAGAAATCTTTGGACCTGCATGTTCATGGTTGGGTATGTCTCCCAATTAATAGAAGGGTAGTTAAAATCACCCAAGAGTATTGTACTGGGCTGGATAGTGAGTGACTCTAGAAACTTCAGGTATGATGTATGGGTTTCCTGGTTCATAGTGGGGGACCTGTAGCTAGCAAAAACATGGTAGTGGATTTTTTCCCATGGTTAGTTGAACATTGAGTAGCTCAAGCATGTTAGATTGCTTGACCAACCTTGACTTGTGCTTATTCTTTATGTAGATAGAAACACCTCCACCTTTAGCTCTTTCATGTTCAGTGGGTGGTCAGAATGTATGAAAGGCATTATAGCCATGCACTGCTGAAGTATTTTCCATGGTTTTTAACCATGTTTCAGTAACTCCACAAATATTAGCATTCTCCAGGGTGAGAAGAGCTTCCAGGGAGTGCAGTTTCATGTTGAGGTTCCTAGTATTGAGCAGTAACACCTTTAGCTTGTCCTGTGTAGCTTTTGTTTGTCTGTTTGGCAATACCTAAAAAAGGCACTATAGGGGGTGGATAACATTTTGGCCAATATCCAAAAGCCTGTAAGTGAGAGGTGAAGGCCATCCATGGCAAAGTAGCAAGGGCTATCAATCATGTCCTCAAAGGCTGACAAGTATTGGACCCCTTTGGAATGGCACCAGTAGTTAAGCCACTTGTTAAAGTTGATCATTTTCAGCTGGTATTGTGACATCATCCTTGGTGATAGTAGAATGCTGCTCAATGCTAGGCTCATACCTGCCTGTGACACATATTCTGAGATCTCAATCATGTCCCTCTTAATATAGTCCAAGGAGGTACATTTTAGGTCATTCATGCCCACATGGACTATGACAGAGTCATACTGGTACTTAGAGGTAAGTGATCTGAGTGCTTGTGTGATCTGGCAAATCCTGGCCACTGACTAGCACCAACTAACTGAAACCTTCCCCTTATTCAGCCTGGTAAAAGGGGCATCAGTCTGTCTCACAGTGGAGTCTCTTATGACCAGAATATTGGTTCGTGGAGTGTTTCACATTATGGGCTTGGTAGTGGAGGCACAATGAGATATGGCTTTATGTGTTGTGTTGGGAATTGTCTTGTTTGTGCACATGCGGAGTTTCTGAGGACTGCACCTGACAGGCCTTTGAGGTTTGGGTAAGTTACATGTCAGCACCTCTGCATATGTAGGTCTATGTATGTGGTCCTTTGTGGGTGCAGTGAGTGATGTGTGTGAATTGCTGACAACGTTTGTTGCTTTTTGTGTCTGTATGTGAGAGTCTAGCCTCCAATGGCAATGGGTAACTACATCTCTCACTTACTGTATTTGTCTGTTTGAGAATTAAGTGGTTGTTAGTGTACACAAGGCAATTGTTACATTGCCTCAGGATACCCATGTCCAGCAAGCTGGATGCAGGTCTTAATGTGTACTTGAAAGGATAGAAGTGGAAGGTGTTTGTAAGTAGCTAAGGGAAGTGTGCTTACATGGTGCAATCTGCAGCTAACCTAACCAGCAATGTTGCCCAGTGCCAAATCAGATGTTCTCTGAATAACGATAGTCCTACATGCAATAATAAGGTAACTAGCACAGTAAACTTTCACAGTATAATGAAAAGAAGCAGTGTTTCCAGATGTTTGTGACTGTACAGGGCACTGGAACAGCGAACAGCTCTGTGCAAATGTGCCAAATTTATACAACACTGGAAATACAGAAAACTGACTGAGCCATATGGCCCATACAATGGCTATACTTACAGCCATTTTGCATGCTTCCCAGCTCGGATAGATCAGGTAAACATATGCTGCCACTAGATAAATAATCCCAGTCCTCCTAATGTAAAAACACAAAGGAGTGACTGGAGTGAAATGCTTCCAAAAACAAACTTAAATATACAGATACAGCAGTGTATTTTAAACAGTTTGTATGTGATTATTCAATAAAAGTATTTCACTTTGTAGAAGTGAACCAAGAGCCACTCAATTGCACAGAACTTATAAATGCACTAAACAAGATTAGCTGATTAATAACTCCTCCAGCCAATAAAACTACATGCAGAAATTTCAAGTGTTTCTCCAACCTAAACAAACCAGGCTACCACTCAGTGCCATTAGATGAAAAATGCATTGACCTCTTGATGTAAAAACAAAGAAAAGTGCTTGCTAGATTGCAAAAATGCACTACTTTATCCAATAGCTGTCTAGATAATGAATTCAGAGTAAATCAGTAGAACAGAATGAGAGGCAGAATGCACTTTTTTCATAATAAGCACAAGGAAAGACAAATAAATAATTCAAGATATCAACAGCAGTGTAGAAAAGGAGGAGCTTATAAAACTCAATTTACTGCAAGGGCAGGCAGCTGAAAGGACAATTATGGGAAGCAGCACATACTTTTGTTTCCAAAATACATTTTCTTCCCCTATCCAATGATCCAACCACTCTAAAATGCAATTAAACTTAAAATAAGATTTTTTTCTCTATTTCCATGATTGTGAGTGAGCAACTCTCTGTACTGCAAGCCATGTTAAAAAACTTACTCTTGCACTTGCATAATCCTCAGATAAGTTGCTCATCGTTCAGACTGCATACTTCTGTATAATTCCAACAAACATGCCCTCCTTTTCTGATTTTGCCCTGAAAATGTCCACTCTCTAATTATGCAAACTCTCTGAAGCATTAGCATTCAATTGTGCCCTTTACACTGCCTTCCTATGAGCATAGAAATGCCCACAACAAGAAACAGTAACTTCTTTACCAGATAACTGTTGATGCATGGCTTTGTTTTCCTATCAGATTAGACGATTGCTATGGACCTTGCAAGAGGCTAACGTTTGAAGTGTATGAGCTGCTATTATTGTTGGGAATTATTGCACTTTATTCTCTGAAGTTGTACAGTGTTTTTTGGATCATGCTGCACAAAGGTAAACTACCATTTAATCTCTTTTAATCCAGTTATTTTCTGCAGAATTATAAGCAACATGGAGATTATTTTTTTTATTTATAATGGTGTAGTTTATCTGCCTTCAGTATTTTGCAGAACTGATACTGTGCCATACCTCTCAACCTTTTATGCACAAGAAATCTGGATAAAGCCAAAAATAATGGAGGGAGAAAGGACCAAAATAAGGACCAGTTTTTAATATTGCTCTTCAAAAAGATGCTAGAATAAAAGCTCTTGTGTGGCCACATATTTTGTGAAGGATATACAGTACCAATGAATGGTCTTTGTGCTCTCGGTCCTACACAATGTAGCTGGTTTCCAGTAGTTTGCCGAACATAGCAGTTTGGTCACCTGCTCCCTACTTATTTTCTGACAGAGTCCAGTGAACCCCAGAGGTCCACTGAGGTATGGTGTGTATAATCCAGTGAAATCATGGAAACCTCATTTTCAAGATCCTTCCATATTACATACTTTAGTAATTTTCAAAGTTAACAAGACTTCAGATAGTGTGGTTTTTAACATGGCCGTACCTGTTACCTCAGGATTATAGCATGTTGTCAAATGGGAACAGTGGAAAATTCACACTTGATGTTAAGGGAGGTGACGTAAAAAGTGGCAAAGATGGTAAAAACGCTGGACTTTCTTTAAAAGATTGGAAGCAGTTGATAAATTTAGCTCATTTGGAATAGTGGCATTTAACAGGTACATGTGCAACTATTTTGTATGTTTGGTCCAAGTTAGGTTAGTAGAAATAAGGAGCAATTCAATCACTCTTCTAGTGTCACACATTGTTCACGCTCACCCACAATAATTTTGTTCAATTGTTCATATTATCTTAACCTACCTGTTTTCCATTAGTAATTAATTTCTGTTGTTATGCCCTGTGCAAAGTGGAGACACCTTATATTGTCGACAAATGTTCTAGTGATAAAGTAGACTTATTTATTAGTGGCAGACTTTTGGTTTGCACTACTGTTTTCAGACTGTAAATTGAAAGAAACAAGTCTGTTTCTTTCTATGTATTTGTAGAGTTAATTGCATACGATTGTTACTATTACATTATCAAAAACATTTTCTAGGATAAAGGTGGAAGATTTCATTAAATAATTATTGTGCTATCCTTAAGGTGATGGCTGTTTTGGTAGACTAAAATGAGAGAAGTGAGTTGGCAAGACAATTGCTACTTCAGTAAGTAACTTATATTTTATTGGTAGGTAAAATGCATAAGGGTAATGTGGTGGCACTCAGTTTATTGGAAAAAAATGTTTTTTGGGATCCGTGGCATTTATTTAACAGCAACTACTCTACCTAAATTATTTCACAAGTTGAATTATCCAGATGTGGGCAGGAGGCTGACTTTAGGAAAACTTGAGCCAGGATCAAAAACCAAAAAACCTTTTCTTAGTGCCTTACCTCAAAGTGCCTTACACCCCCAATGTTGGTGTGTGCACAGTATGGTTAAGCCAGGATAGATGTATTCAGTCTCACCACTGAGAAATTCCTGTGCTGAACACCACCCCCATCCAAGATAGTCAAGCTGGTAAAGTACTGCTTCTTTTACCTTCTCTCTGCCAACTGCTTAGCTGCAGGCTTGCTAATCAAACCTAGGTCACTTGTGTCATGATCTGTTCATTCCTTTGCACTATGGCACCATCTCCATAAACATCTTTATTAAATTATCACATAAGACTATGCAAACATACATTAACACAAAATAAAACAAACCATATTAACGCTTTTTCCATTTACAAACCTTACACATCTTTTCTCTTTTCTTTCTTTGTAACTATCATTAGTCTAGCGTTATATTAATTGCTGAATTCCTTACTTCCCTTCTCCTGAACATTATTTATAATGCATATATTGTTTTCATAATTTCCATTTATTTATTGATTCATAGATATATACTAGGCTAACGACCAACAGAGCCCTTATAAGTCTAGGTGTGCAACCCAAATTTGACCAACAAAGTTGATTTATAAAGATGGTGATTTACAGACTGCCTCTGTCCATCAGAGATCTAGGCGCCATGCCAGACATGAATTTCTGATTACCCATCTATTGGTCCAAATAGCACTTAAATAGGGATAGGGAGGAATTCTGCTTCAAATGGATGGGGAGAATGTTCCAGAAAAAGGTATCTCAGAGAATTCCCAATTTGTCTCTCCAACATGTTCTTTTTATGTTGCAGGCAAAATTTAGGTCTTTTAATCTCTTAATGCTAAGTTTTGTTCTCACCATTGCCTCTCCCTAAGACAACTAGGATGGTTAGAACTCCCTAACCTACTAAAATACAATCAACTTCTCCTGACCCATCAACTGCTATACCAACCAAATAAAATACCTGCCCTCTCTGGTCTGCTCACCTTCCATAATACTGCGCATCAACTAAAATCTTCCAACATCGCCCTACTGACTGTTACTAATTGTTTACATAGCTCAGGCCAATCTCTTTATTCCTATGTAGTTGTTAAGGCCTAGAACTCTCTACCCCCCCTGACATTAGAAATCTAAATAGTAGACATACTTTCAAATCCCTACTAAAATATATCCTTTTCAAAACTTGGATATGATCCTGTACAGAACCAGACTAATTTTAACTATTCCTGACTTTCAACATCCCTAGATCACAGGTGTACTGTGCAGTTTCACTTAGTGCATAGTACTGTGAACCAGGTGTTTAGGCCACCCTTATAGTTATGATTTCTAGTTTATGACCCTGTTTGTCTATGGAAACTTTTTTTTGAATTTATGTTCAAGCAATTTTATATTTGTTGTATAATATCTTGTTTAATTTGTTTCTCAGTATTCTAACCACTGCATGCTGCATTATTTGTAAAACTCTGATTTTACTCTTTTTATATGTGCTATGCTCTTTGTATAAAATAGCTATGTTTATATATTTTTTTATTATTTTTTTATAATTTTTTACTATATATCTGGAGCTTTTCTCCCCAGGCCTCCGCTAAAAATGGTCACCTTGTGTCCAGTCAGACTAACCTGGTAAACAAATGGAAAATAAATAAAATAAATAAATAAATAATCTGGTAGTTCTGCTGCTATTTACTTTACAGATGTGCAAGAGGTTAATCAAAACAGGGCCCAGGGATGACTTGTATGCTAAGGAAAGATCACCTCTCAGACGTTTGTGTGATAGTGAGTAAAGAGACAGGAGTATGAAGCAATCAGCATTGGACATTGTGTTTGCTCCCTGTGTTCTTTTTGTAAGGAATCTTTGTGGATGTTCCAGGTGCTGCATGTATCTGGTCAGATACGTACCGCAGGGGGAATTATGCTCTGTGATGAGTATGAGGCAGACTTTTATGGATGTTTTATTGATAACATAGTTACCTGGGGTGGCTGACCTCCCAGAAAGTACCAAAATGCATTTATTGGTATTGAATCTTAAGAGATGACTTTGGCCCCAAGCTTTTGTCTGTGTTTGACATTCCAGAAGGGCGTTCTTATCTTGGGGGGGGGGGGGTGATTCAGTTACTGATGCCAGTTTGGAGTCATCTATGCTCTTGAGGTAGGGGCCTTTGACATTTTCTTTGACATTCAAGAAATAGATGCCAAAGAGGAGTGACCTCTTTGTGGAGGTGGCCTCACCAATTCTAACCTGGGTCCTATCAGTGAGCCAGCTAGCTATCCAGCATGTTATAAAGGGGTTCATACCTTGTTACATAACTTTGTTGACAATGCCTGACTGGGGTATTGTATCAAATGCTTTAGCCAAATCTAGGTAGGCAATATGTTTAGTTTTCCAAACATCCAATGCCTTTGTGACCTTTTCAAAGAAGTCTACCAGATTCAGTAAGCATGTCCTTCCTTTGACAAAGCCAGACTAGAATGAGTCCAATGTCTGGAGGTCTCCTGTGTCCTTGCTGATAATTTCCATGGTAATTCTTTCCGTGACTTTGCAAATAAGTCAAGTGAAACTAGTAGGTCTTTAGTTTCTAGCATGTGTTGAATGTCCTCACTTATGAAGGGAGTTGACCACCGCAGGCCTCCATTCATGTGGCACAAAGCCTGTTTTACGACTATAGTTAAATGATGACTCCAAGGGCCCTGATAAATTGTATTTTAGACTGTTCAGACGTCATCTTGGGATGTTATTGGTGGTCTGTTGAGACCATATTCTTGACTATAGCGAGTGCAGCCACTAACTGCTCCCTAGTTGTAGTTGGAGGGAGTATCTTTGAGGATATGTTTTGAGGGATGGTTGAAGTTGAGAAGGGGATAAAATTAGAATTGTCTGCTAACAGGTTTGCTTTATTGTCAGGCTCTCTGAATGTGGCACCATTAACTATCAGCACATTGCTGCATGCTGCCCTTGAGGTTTTTGATTTAACTGAAGAAGGTCTTATGGTAATCTTTCATCTGGGAGGCTATATTAACCTCAAAGTCGGCTTTGCTTGACCTAATTAGCCCTCTTAGTTGCCTATTTAGTTTAAGGAGAGAATTTTTATTTTTATAGGAATTACCCTTCTTGATTTTTGCCACATTTTTTTTTCCTTTTGTTGTATATCCTGTTCAATTTGGGATGCCACTAGATCAGTCTGTTTGTGAGGCTAGTATTGGGCTTGTTTATGGTATGTATTGCAGCCTCTATGCCGCCAGTAGCAATGGCTGTACAGAGTTTCTGAAAGCAATTGAGCATAGGCTGCTGTGTTCTTGGGGTTTTAAGGACACCAAATTTTGACAAACTGTCACTTAATAAAAGCTAACCTGCCTTGGAATATTTCCTAACTAGTGTTTTATTGGGGCAGATTATGCAAAACAGTACTAAATTCTATTAACTTTAATGTTTACACAATACTGAATTGTACTAAATCTGTAGGTATTGCCACTCGATTCCCAACTAGCTACTGTAAGCTTGTTGACACACAAGGTATTTGCTCTTTATTGCTGCTTTACAGGTTAAAGTTTTATGGACTGCTCAACTGGTAAAAGTTCTATGTAATATGCCCATTCTCTTTTCTAAAGATCCCTGTTATATTTCTTTTATAATATTCAATATTTCAACTACAGTTGGTCTGGACTTTGATTTTCATTTTATCACACTGACTTCACTAGACAGTCTACTGCCAGGACTCATTTACTTTCTCCCTTCCTCTATGCTTCTGCCATCTTCACCAACCTTATCTAGCTAAACTAAATGCTTGCTATAACAAGGTCATTAGATTTGCTAACAATTCCCCATACAGAACACATTACTGTAATGCATTACAGAAACTAAACTGGCTGGAATTACCCAACCTCCTTACACTCACCCAATTTACAATAGCCCACAACATATTATAATAACCCAAAACATACCCAGCTCTATAAGACATGCTTAAAACCCAATCAAACACAAGGCAGCTCAGATAAGTCACTAAGGCTAAAAATTGTTTCTACTCCAATCACATCTCCAGGGCATGAAATCTGAACCTTCAACCTATACTAACCACTGCTAACCCCAAAGAAATTTAAAGCACTCCTCAAGTCCTACCTATTTAACTCCTGGCTCTGCTCTTGTCTAAATCCCAACTGAACACTGTCTCTATTTAATCCTTCTTGAGAAATTCTAATAATAGTTCTTGAATTTAAAAAGCTTCCTTTATATCTCTCACTCTTATTTTTTAATCACTATGACATACGTCTAACTATGTTTTACTAAATATTATATCGTTCTTTGTACACACATGTGGTGTTTGTCTAACAGTATGATGCTTTTCAGTGCATTTATGATTATTATCAACCATAAGAGCTAATGTTGATCCTCTCAACATATGTTTGTTTTTTTCTTACATTAATATATGTATTCTTTGTAACTTATGGGACTATTTTGATTGTCACAACTTAAGTTTGTATTTTCTTATATTATGCATTCTCCATAGTGTTACTTTGATTGTATCATCCTATGCTTGTTGTTTCTTAGTTTATGTATTCTCTGGAACTAGTGGGGCTTTTTCCCCCAGGCCTCCACTGAAAATGGGTTACCCGCCCAGTCGGATTATCCTGGTAAACAGACATAAAGTAAAATAAAATAAAAATTAAAAAAGGCTTCATTTTTAATTTCTTTTAGCAGTAACTGTGTATTATAGTACCATCACGTCGAATTTGGGAACCTTTCTTTCTAGTTTTTTATGACTCGACAACACAAAGAATTGACTGCCCACATCTTTTGTTTTATGTATAGCAAGAAAGTAAAAAAGCTGATATTGAGTAAATGTAAGAGAGACAACAGAAACAGAAATCGTACTCTTGCAGTTCTGCAAATGCTCTTCCTGTTTTGATGAAAGAATAAGAATGAATCAAGATTTTTATACAAGCTGCTGTAACTTAACAGTCACATTTTCTTAAATGAGAAATTTTAATTTACCATAGAAATCAAAGGCATGTTTGTTAAGTTACCAGGTATAAAGATTTATCAGAAATTCTTGCTACCAAATTGGGTCTCTGAGGGCTTTTCAGAAGTTTTCTCAGAAGTCATCAACCTGAGTGTCTGCTTTTAAGTTTCACCTGGTTTCTTAGAAGATACTGATTCTGTACAGTAAATAATGAGCTCAGTCTTCATCCGTAACTGCTCCTAATCTGAATAAAACTGACAACATAGGCGATCATCCTAAATTAAGTAATGACTGCAAACATTCTACACTTGAGTAAATGATTTGAAAACTTCTCAAAAAGTAGTGCCTGAAGATTTTCCATGTATATTAATACAGAGTCGATTCTTTTCTGTGTAGTCACCACATTATTTATATAGCATACTGACATGTTATAACTCATTTGCAAATAGCTATGTGAATTGTAAACTCAGTGTCATGTATATATATATTTTTAAAAGTAAGAAGACTGTGATGTATTTAGTTATTTATCAATTGAGATTAATGTGCCTTTTAGAGAGTTAAGGTTAATGGAGACTGAGTCACATGATTGCTAAGTGAATGACAATCTTTAGTAAAGCTAAAGCTTTTCTGAGACGGTAGCTCTATGTGCCAGCCTTTTCATGCATTCAATTTCATGATGTATATTCTAAATTCCTATGAACCTATAAAGATGCTTATACATATACATATACGGCATTATGCAGCACTCAAGGCAGCTGAACTGCCCAAGTTTTCTTCCTCTTCCTTTGAGTAAAAAAAAGAAAAAAAATTGATCCAGTACAGTGTACTAAGTTTTCAGTGAACATGCTTTATAATTGTTGCATCATGGACTACAACATTTAATTTATAGTCACCAGAGGCTCTTATGTATTTACATTTCTAATGAAACACCTGATGTGTTTATGAGATGTGAATTACTACCACTCAGAGCTGTTTTCCAAAATGCATAACTTTTTTTGTTTAATTTTCATCTGCTCTCATTCAAACATTATGTTAAGTTATTGAAGCCCACTTCAAGGTTTTGAGTAAAGCAGTTCAGTTTTTTTTTATTTATACAGCAGTGCCAAGTCGCTGGTGCAACTGGATACACATTATATCTTCTGCTTGCTCACACTTTGTCAGGAAACAAAGAAGAGAGGCAGTACTGTACTAAGGGGAAGGTAAAGGGGGACTGCTGCTCCAGGAGAAAGCTAGAAAGGGACACATTCTGCACTTACTGATTGATGTGAGTGCAGTGCTGGGATTTAATGGCTGACATTGTGGCTCCTTATGTAAAAAACTTTAGTACCTTTTAACATTAGTAACTGTAGTAAAGAGCTTGTGTAGGCTGTTTGCTATAGTTCAGCATCTTTTTTTTCAACTTTGCAATTTGTTTTATTTAAATTTCAACTTTGTTTTTTTTTTTTTTTGTGGGGGTGCCAGTTTGAGCATTGATAACAGAAGATATTTTAGGGTAAACACTTGTGTTGTCCTGGCACTGATCAGCTTGAGTTCAGAGTAATGTTGTTAAATGTAAAGGCCTCACTTCAATAGGTGAGACCATTTGTGAACCAAACCTGGTATTATTAGTCTAGTCACTCTTCTGTCAGAAGGTAAAATAGTAAGTAGTGTGTGATCCATAGCAGCAAACATATTAAGGGAGTCTGCATATATTACTGTTGCACAGTAATCTTTGCTTGTGTATGTGGAGAAGCTATAAGACTGGTAAGAGACATTTTAACACCATTGCCTGGCCTAAAGGTGTGTCATGTCTCAAATGTCGTGCCAAGTTAGAGAACAAGTTAGTTGTTGGGTTACTACAGATTCAAGTACTTTAGCAAAAGGGCTAAGTTTGTATTTCACAGATTGGGTTTGCTTAGACTGGCTGTATAACATATGTATATGAAGCTTAGTCTGCAGCCCCGATAACCTGGGGTTGATTTCCAACATAGATGTTGCAGGAAGGAATGCTTAAGGCTACATTTGTTCATCCCTTTCCTTCCCACTGGCGACTGAGAGATGGAATAAAATTAATGATCTTTGGTCGGCATGGTGGCAGTAACTTAGAGGAATACATCACTATAGAGGTGGGTTCAACTCTCTCTCTCTCAGTGCCCCACTGCACACCCACATTGACCACATTACCAACCAGAACACAAAACAACAAGAAGTGCTAATACTGTGTAAACTCCTGTCCTCCTTCAGAAGAGAAGTCTTCACCCCCTAACAGGCAGACAAAGAAGGCACCACTGACTCCTCACCTCCAGCTGAGATCCAAGGGGCTCAATACTTTTCTACAAGGGAGTATATGTTCAACAGACCCCTCCCCCCTGCTTTGCCAGGGATAACTAGGCCTGGGAATATTGGTTAAAACATTGTCCGACCCCACAGTGCATGTTTTATGCATTTAGGACCTGACAAACCTTCCAGTGTATCAAAATCAACTCTAGAAAATCTGATAGTGTTACTGCTAAATGGCAGGAGTCTAAAGAAGAAACTTTACTTCCTTCATACTGTAATTACCTTAGACTATGCAGATATTAGTGCACTTATCAAGACATGGTGTCACAACAATACAGAGAACCCTGGCAGTGCAGAGGCAGGAACCAGGTGTGGAGGGGCCACAATTTATAATCAAAAACAATCATGACTCATTGCTGTTCAAACAAGATGATGATTTTGAGATTCTCCATATCCTATATATTTGCCAGCTTTATGTCTCCTTCTGTGATCATGAATTCCCAGAACACATCTTTATATTGAAGTAAGTGATCATTCAACAAAATACAATTCTTGTACATGTCTTTGACTACCCCACTATAATCTGGGAATTATACATGAACCCAAATGTGCAATCTTCTGGGAATTTTTCAATAGAAACAACAGCTAACATATAGTACATATGCCCACTAGGGGTGCAAACATGCTGGATTTGGTCCTTACTTACATGGGATGCAATTTATCATTTCATTCCTAGTCTTATAAATTGTGGGGGAGGTGAGATCTCCAGCTTGGTAGGTGTGCCATTACAGATCCAGTCATCCTGAAAGTCTGGTATCTCCACGATTAGTAAAACCAAGGACTAAAGACTTTTCTCACAGAGATAAAGATGGTAGAGACACAGGTTTATAACACAGTCTTCCAAACAGATCTAATAAACTATGTGGATATCACTGCATATACCCTACGGGAATATTGTCCTTGCTGTTGTCAGCACTGATTGGATAAAACTTTCAGCTAATTCTCCAAATCTTAGCATCAACCTCCATGGCTTCCATCAGCTGATTACAACACCCACCCGCTTCAACAAAATCAACAATAACAGCTCCATCACTGATTGGATTCTCACTTCCAGTCCTAACCTATACCAGAACCCTGGTACACTTCCCAATTCCCTGAGTGATCATCTCCCTGTCTATGTACATAAACATATTCTCCAAATTCCTAGAAACCACCTTTCAGAAAATGCCGCAACCTTTCCAACTTTGATGTGGATAACTTTAATAATCAATTGTCGTTAGTTAACTGGTTCTACCTCCAGTACCTTCCCCTCAATGATGCTGTACTGGATTTCAACCATACATTCCTTAATATACTCAACTCCATTGCTCCTCTAAAAAAAAATCAGGATAAAACCTAACTCTGCTCCCTGGCTTACAAAAGATACTCATGCCCTTTTGTGTAAAAGAGATAGTGTATGGAAACAATGGCTTAAAACTAAGTCCTCTATGTTAGTCCAAAAATATAAAGAACTCAGAATCCTTACTAAAAAGCAAATCAATAAAGACAAGCATAAATTCTACTATGATGCCCAATCCTCCCACCACTCAAACCCCAAAATTTTCTGGCAAACCGTAAACAAAAAATCCTATATCCTGAGGTTCCTTCTATCCCCAGCCTCTACCCAAACAGCACTCTTCAAGAAACTGTCACACTGCTTAATACTTACTTTGTTGATTCTATTCGCAAACTAACCCATACTGACTACAATAACATTGTTCCCCCCCACTCCCTCAACCCCTAACAATCTCAGACTCTCAACTTCTACAAATAGCTCCCCATTCAATCTGAAACCAGTCACCACAGCTTTTATAAAGTCTCTTCTTCATAAACTTAAACCATGCTCTCCATCCACAGATATCCTACCCCACCCCTGATTCTTAAAACTTGCAGCCCACTCGATAGCCTATCCCATATCAATTCTTGTAAACAGACCAGTCTAGGAATCTATTGCCCTTGACATCTGGAAATCTTTCTACACCATACCTCTACATAAAGGAGGAAATGCCACTGAACCATCTAATTTCAAACAGATAATTCTTTCGCCACTCTCAAAGATCCTGGAAAAGTGCATACACAAGCAGCTTCTCAAATACTTAATCCAAGAAAGCCTTATAACCCCCACTCAACACGGATTAAGGCCAAATCACAGTACCATCACTGCCCTACTATCCTTCACTCACATTGTTGCAGAGGCTAGAGACAATAAACAACTGATTTCCTGCCTCTTTCTAGACCTTTCTAAAGCCTTTAATACTGTATCACACCCTAAGCTACTAACCAAACTACACGTGAAAGAAAACAAAAGCTGGATAAATGCCTGGTATACACCTCAAGCAAAAGAAAAATGAAAAGACCAATGGTTAGACCACAGCTGAAGATAAAACTAACCAAACTATCTGAGCTCAGCCTCTCTTCCTCTACTATTCTCTGGTTTGCCAGCTACTTAACCAACAGACCTCAATCTGTCAAATGGCAAACTTCCTTCTTTCCTGTCTGACCTATCCAGACAGGTATCCCTCAAGGCTCTATTCTTGGACCTCTTCTTTTAGCCATCTTTATTAATAACCTCCATGCATCTTGCTCCTCCTCTTCCTTGATACAGCCTGCCAATGATTCTACTCTTATCTTCCTCCTGCTCTGATAACATGACTAACCTCCAGTCTATTACTCAGAATGCATTTCTCACCATCAAAAGATGGCTCTCTGACAATCAACTCATCCTAAACCCTAAAAACAATGCTTTCCCTTTTCATTCCTAAATCTCTCTCCCATCATAAATCCACCTTCACTATCTCATCTACTGATAATGCCATCATTAAGACTGACTCACATACAAAGCTTCTGAGCATCACAATTGATGACCAATTGAAATTTGACGTACCCATTCAACAGTGTATTAAAAAGACAAATCAAGAAATAGGGCTACTTTATAGAAAAAAAAAATCCTATCTTCCAAATCCAAACCTTCACTAGCACAGGTACTCCTCCTTCCATGCCTCCTCTATGCTTCTCCAATACTTACACTCTTACAATCCAACCTAATCTCCAAATTAGGACAAACATATAACAAAGTTGCTAGATTTGTCAGCAACCAACCTTACAAGTCTCACCATTGTATTGCACTAAAACAAGTCAAATGGCTTGAATTCCCCCAACTATTACTACTATCCCAACTTGAATTCACTCACTTTTTAATCAATAAGCCTTCTGCCTCTCTGTCCCCTGCTTCTGTATTATCCCTCTATACTCTTACTTGCACTCTCCAAAGCTCCGATAAACTCCTTCTCAGCACTTACAAACCTAATAAGAACATTAGCAAACTACATTACAAAAGCAGTTGTCTAAGCCTGGAAGAGGCTCCCCCAAAATATCCGCCATATCAAAGACTTTAACAGCTTCAAACTAGAACTGAGAACCTTCCTTGCAAATAACTCCTGTCCATGCCAGGACACAACCTAATCATCCAATAAACCCCAAAAAACGTATATCTCAGTGCACTATTATATTTAACTCTTACAGGCTATGAAAAGCTATCTTTAGCTTTACTGTTAAATCAACCTTGTAAAATCTAACCTCTCTTTTACCATGCTGAGTACTATGCTTAGTTTTTCCTAAAGTGCAGGCTATGATCTTGCATTACAGTTACATAAATTCTTAACTCAGCTTTTTTCTCTCACAAAAGCTGACTACAACCTTTTAGATGAGGGTATCTGTAGCTTCACACCACCACCCCCCTCAGAGGATGCAGACAACTATGCTGAACAGTACACCAATGCAGTATTCAAGCACCTGTACAATTGCATGGACTCAGCCATACCCATTAGAACTAAAACCTGCTCCTCAAGGAAACACAGACCTGTTTGGTGGACATCGTCTATCAACAGGCTTTACAACAGAAGGAAGAAACTGTTGTCCAAGGGTAAAAATGAACATATTCCAAATTGGAAAAACTCCCTCCTTAGCATTAACAAGCAAATTAGATCACTAGTGAAAGCCTCCAAAGGTAATTATGAATCAAAACTAGACTCCGAAACAAAGGGAAACCACAAAGCCTTCTTCAGTTACGTCAGGAACCTTTATGGCAAAGCCCAGGTTTGTTACAAATTAGTACTTAACAGTATCACTTACACCAAACCTGTTGACTTAGTCAACCTGCTAGCAGATAGGATCAGTGCAAACTTCACCCCCCCCAAAGGTCCTTTTGAAATCCCTGATACTTGTCCTGCACCTCACATCTCCGTAGATCAAGTGCTAAAGGCTCTATCTAAGGCAAAGAACACAGCTTCCATGAGACCTGATAGTATCCCAGGCTGTATTCTACACCATCTCCAGTAAGAACTGGCTTCACCATTGAGCCCCCTATTCATCCACAGCCTAATTACAGGCTTAATTCCAGCAGAGCAGAGAACTGCCACTGTCATCGCCTTGCACAAAGGTGGTGCCATTACTGACACTGGAAACTATTGCCCCATTAGCTTGACAAGTCTGATCTGTAAAGCCATGGAGTGTATTATTATGGATCTCATAAACAAGGGCATAGGCAATCTCTAAGCACTTGACCCCACCCAGTTCGGATTCGTCAAGGGCAGATCTTGCCTGTTCATCCTGGATGACTTGTTTGAGACTGCCACCAAGGCCCTGGATAAGGGAAAGTCAGTACATACAGCTAACCTTGGCCTGACCAAGGCCTTTGACACAATCTCCCACTCAGGCATCATTGAAAAGCTAACTTAGCTTGGCATAAATCCCTATCTCATCAGGTGGGTGGCCAACTGGCTCACAGACAGGACCCTCAAAGTCAAAATAGGCACCTCCATCTCTGATAGCAGACCTGTCACTAGCGGAGTTCCCCAGGGATCTGTCCTGGGACCCCTACCATTTGACATCTACTTCTTAGAGGTCCAGGAAAAACAAAAGGCCTGTAGCTGACCAAGTTTGCAGATGTCTGTACGTTGGGTGCTGTCATTGACTCCCCAAATTATGTTAACATTACTGCAAGGGGGTCTCACAGCAACTAATGACTGGTGCCAAAGTCATGGCCTCAAGCTAAAGGCAAAAAAAATGTATAATCATACCATTCAGCAAAAACACGGCTCCTACTGATTACCACATCAACAGTAACCCCTAAGCACACAACCTGTAGTGAGAGACCTGAGCACTCAGGTCGATAACAACCTCACATTCGACCATCATGCAGTAGCAGTGGTCAGAAAAGCCTTTTACTTGATTCATCTCATAAGTAAAGTGATTGCATCCAGAAAAAGGAGGTTATTACCTCTCTATACTCCTCCCTCATTAGACCAATAATTGAGTATAACACCCTGTTTGGTATGTAACTCTCCAAATGTCTGCACCAGCTGGAAAGGCCACTGAAATATCTCACAAAGAGAATCCATGGGCTCCAACACCTGTCCTATGTGGACAGGCTCAAGTCACTATCACTCTATTCGGTATCGTACAGATTGTACAGGGATGATCTGTGTCTCACCTACAAGCAATCTCGGACCCTGCCCTACTAGAGATGCTCCATATCTGTAAATCTAATTCCTCACACATTACCCGCTCAAAAGGCTGAATCTAATATGCAACATCAACAAATGGAGAGACAGGTTTGTCTCCCAGAGGCTGCCCCATCTCTGGAATAGACATCCTATAGATGTCAAACAGAGCACCTCGCTGACCCTCTTCAACCGCAACCTTGATGAGTGGATGGTAAATCATAAATTTGTCCTAGGAGTTCCACCTGTGTCCCTCATTGATGGGCAACAGGTGCTGACTGATGTTTCTTTTTGGGGATAAACTCTTGGCTAGGCTTGTAAGGGCTCCAGGGCCATTAGCCTGGTAACCTCCCATGATCCTATAATCCTATAAAACTGGCCCTGCTCCTTATAATCTACCAGAACATTTTATATACATCTTCTGTGTTATGGTAGAGTTCTACCTGGAATTATCATATAATCCTTTGATGAGTTTTTAAATTCATAATTGTACAGGACAAAACCTTGTAAGCAAGTGTGCAGTTGTATTTGGACAGCCCTGTTTTTTCTGCAGTTTTATACTCTGTAATTTTAAACTGGATTTTTACTGTTTCTGAAACTATGTACATTTTTGGCATTTTTGGAGCTTTTGTCTTCAGGTCACCACTGAAAAAGGGTAGACTAACCCGGTTAACAAATGACAAATAAAATAAATAAATATGGTTAACAAAAGGAAAAACTGGAAAGACCTAATAAAGTCATAAGATTCAAGCACAAAAATGAAAACATATTAATATTACTTTGTCAGAATAAGAACTGAACAGACATAATAAAGTCATAACATTCAAGCACAAAAATTTTAAAAACTACACATTAGTCTCACCAAACATATTAAAGTCTTAGTGTTCAAGCATAGATTGTATGGAAAGCCTGATAATAGGAAGATGCAAGATTCTTTAAATAATTGATGATTATTAATATTCTAGAAGTCACGAACTATGGTAATAGATTATATTGTTGAAGGCATAGGATAATACAAGTAGGTAAGGGTAGGGTGTGATAGAAAGGATAGTTGGGATAGATCATTTATTATTTATGTATTTATTTGTCATATGTTAACCATGTTAGTTCAACTGAGCCACAGGCCCATTTTCAATGGAGACCCAAGGAGAAAAGCTCCAATAGGAAATCCAAAAAAATGTACATAATTTCAAGGCTATACAAATTAGAAACTTACAGACAGTAAAGGACATTAAAATGTTTACAAAATTTCAGGATTGTGCAATATATAAATTAACAGTTGTCTAGAACTAAAGATAAAGATAAAATAGCATGCTATGAACAGAAAAGATAAACTAGAGAGATTAAACAGAATTCTATTGCAGATTAGAGCAAGCAAATAAAATCCATGTTAGCATTAAACTGTAATGTTGACAGTTGATAAAGATAAGCTACATGGCGTAGAAATGTTGCAATTAACAAATAAAGGTATATAAAATAAAGTAACTGATAGCTTCTCAATCGTCCTGAAGCAGAGTAATCAAAATTCCAAATATGTGAGAGATACAGTTTAAGGGTAACATGAGATAGTTGGGGTAAGTGGGGTCCTGGAAAGAACAGGAGCTAATGTTAGCAAGGTAGATTTTCAGATCTCTGTTGAAGCAGTTAGTGGATTTGATGTTACAAATAGATGTGAAACAGGTATGGGTGCAACCTTAGGGGAGTATGTGTAAAGGTATGAGTGCATAACCTTAGGTGGAGTATGTGTACAGGAAGGGTGGGTAGGGTAAGTTAGTAGTGGGGATAGAGTGAGTAGAGTTTGAAAAGGTATAAGAGTGCATGCATATGACTTTTAAACAAACAGTTGTTAATGTATATGACATGTTCAGGTGCTGAATGATGGTCTAAGTACATGTCCACACATTTTCCAGGTAGAATGATGATGTATTGGTATTTTAAACAAGAACCTGAGCAAATTACATGTTTTCTCTTCCACATAATCCATTCTGATAATACTAATTATTTCCTTTGAAGTAAGATCTATTTGATATCCCAAGATAGCACAATTAGGACACCCGTGGGGAGTCATGGCTACCTGCGACTGACAACCATTACCCTTTGTCAAATCTGTTCTTAGGTTCATAGGTTCATACTAGGCTATCTGCCCGAGGGCATTTATAAGCCTAGCCCATAGTTTTGTGGCTTATGCCACCCCTTTAGTTTGGAGAAACTATGCCCATTATTTTACTGTGCCTCTGTCGAGCAGTGACACTGAGGTAACCCCTGGGGTATATCTGCGGTCTCCCATCCATTGGTCAAGATTCCTCTTGAACAAGGCCAGCGAGGTGCTCTGCCTCACATAAACCGGGATTTTGTTCGATAGCATAGGGAGTCTTTGGGTGATGAATCTATCCCTCCAGCACGTCCTATTAATAACCGTGTCGAGGTTTAAGTCTCCCGCCCTTGTGGGTCTGAGGGATCTAGATTTTTTGAGATGAAGCATGTTCATCAACTCTGGGTTTGACATGGCCTTGTATGTCAGGCATAGGTCACCTCTGAGCAAGCGGTAAGCAACTGAATATAGCTGGAGTTCTTTCAGTCGGGCAGCATAAGACAGATTTTTGAGACCCTTTATCCTTTTGGTGAGGAACTTTTGTGGCCTCTCCAGCTGCTGCAAGTGTCTGGTCAGATACATTCTGAATGGGGCATTGTACTCGATCATTGGTCTGATGAGTGATGAGTATAGGGAGACTATGACTTCCCTTGATCTAGATGTGAATCCCTTCATGATAAGGTGGGCAATGTAGAAGGTCTTCCTAACTACTTTAGCAATATGAGTGTCGAATGAAAGGCTACTGTCAACCTGGGTTCCCAGGTCCCTGATAACTTCTTCTGTGTTCAGGGGCTTGCCACCTATATGGTAGCTAGGGGTAACCTTATTTTTCCCGAAGGGTATGACTATGCATTTCTTGGCATTTAACTTTAGGCCATGTTCTTCCATTGTCTCTCTCAGAAATCAAGCACAATCATTTACATAGGAGTCCCAATGTCTGCAGTTGCCTTTCAGATGGAATCACTGACATTTCCTTAATATGCCTCTCCCTTCCTATTGAAAACACTCTGGGTCATTGTTATTCAACTGTCCTCACACATTATGATTTCTGAAGTCATTCAGAGACATATTACTGTTGTGTTTCCTGCTGAAGTAAGGAGGTGTCAACCCTGCACTTCAGAAGAAATGTTGCTGTGTTCTCTTGTAATCTTATTTGCATCAATTACCTTCACAGACATTCATTTCAAATTGAATCCTGAGAGCTCATATTTGTTCCTTAATATTTGTCACCCCCACAGGTGCTTTCCGTTTGTACATCATCTCTGCCTTTGGATATGCGCATGCTTACTCCAAGACATCTTTCTCACGTCTTGATAATAGTACATTTTTGAAAAATGATGACTAATATTCAGAATGTAATCATGTTTTTGTCCACCCAACAGGTTCATTTTATTTATTTTTTTTTTTTAACTAGTGCTTATTTTCAACTTCATCCAAAGTGCTCAACTACAGATTGAATATGCCGTGTAGAAACCAAAGTAAAAAAAAAAACAGACCATTTGTTAAAAAGGCATACGTGTATGTGTTAGTACTAATCTAGCATACACAGTGAGTAAAATACTATAAACTGACATTTGTACATATACAAGATGTACAAGTCATTGGGGAAAGAACAAATGGGTGTGAAGAAGAGGTCAAGGAAGGGAATATGAGAGAGGAAGGGCCAATGATGCAAGGAGAGAAAATTTAATACATAAACATTTGTGAAAGACAACAGTTTCGTTACATTAGACATTGAAGTCCCTTTGAAACCAATAGAGTATTCACTAGCTTACTAGCTGACAGTCAAAATTCAGGAGTAAAGAAACATATGAAGGAAGAGTTTTACAGGCACACCAGGCTGCGATAAGTCTGATGTCTGTCGTCATACAAAGTTGACAAATTACTTGAAGCTAGCCAAGCTGGAAATGTGATAGTCTGGCTCACTGAAGGAGGGTAGATGGGAAGAGTAACTTGGTCAGGAACTGCAACTAACAAAACTGCTCTTCATAAAAAGTCATTTTTATCTCTGTATTTTCTTGGCACTTTTGCAAGCTTTTTTCAGAGAACGTGTAATGCATAACTAGGAACAACATTTGTAAAGCTCAGTGCAGACCAGTCAATGACACTTGATCAACAGACTCAGACTTGGCAGTTTTGTTTTTCAGGTTGTCCATTATAAGTGAATGGACGTCTAATCTGCCAGCAAATGGTAAAGCTACTTTTTATCACAGTCAGGGCTGTCATACTGCATTTTGGTACAGATTTAACATTCCAAAGGAAAAAAAAAATCTTATCAGGATGTCTGGCCCCACAAAGGAAGACAACAATAAAAAAAATATAAAATTAGGAATAAATACTTCTTTTGTGGCAAGCAGCTTTGAGAATTGCAGAAATTCATGACTAGATAAAAAATATATGTTTTTTCATCATTTGCCCATAGTGCTCCATTAAAATCAACAGGTTTAAAAACCAGATCAAAGAATGGGAGAGTGGATGGGAAAGAATTACTAGCAGAGAATCACCACCAGTGTTTGTCGTTTATGTAGGGTTGGAGTCTTATCAGAAAAGACAATGACCCAGAAATTCACTGTGTATTTAAGTATCACTAAAGAAACAGTTTAACCAATGAAATAAAAAAACATGTGAAATGTGCAGCCTAAATCATTTAAGTGTCTATCTCTCACACATGGAACAAAAACACCAGGCCAGGCAGATTTCTTGAAACAGAAAAAAAAATACAGCAGGTAAAAACAGAAAGCAGCTCTATCAGTTTAAGCAACTCACAGACAAAATGATAGGTTTACGTTCCTCACTCAGCAAGGAATCACCACCAGTGCTTGTAGTTTATGCAGGCTTAGAGTCTTAACAGAAAAGACAAAGGCCCAGCAATTCATTGTGTATTTAAGTATCATGCGAGAAACAATTTAACCAATGAAACAAAAACAAGTGAAATGTGCAGCCTGGATAATTTAAATGTCTTTCTCTCACATAGAACAAAAACACCAAGCCAAGCAAATTTCTTGAATCAGAAAACAAAATGGAGCAGGTGAAACATAAAGCAGCTTTATCAGTTTAAGCAACTCACAGACAAAAAATATAGGTTTACTTTCTTCACCCAGCAGGGAATCAGCCTCTCCAGAGCTTTCATGCAGTGTGACTGATGTCTGATACCTCTTTACTGCCTGGAGTTGTAAATGTCCCCTATGTTCTTGTGCACTGGGAGTAGTATGCTTATTCTCCAGTCACCTGGAATTTTCATTTCTCTCAGTAGTGCTATGAGTACCCTCAAGAATCAGTTTTCCCTTATCTCACCCAACATCTTGATCATATCTGCTGTAACCTCATCTGAGGTCGCTGCTTTCCCTGATTTCATTTTTCCTTAGTGTTCTTCTTTTAAGGTAAGCTCCTCCTCTTCTTACATTTTTAAGTTGTGTCTGAGCAGTACAGCTTCTGTGGAGATATCTTCATTCAGTAGCTGCTGAAAGTACTCCTTCCACCTGCCTTTGATTTCCTGCGGGCTGGTGAGCAGGTTGTTGCTGGCATCCCTTATGAAGAGTGTCTGACTATCTTCTTTATCTTTCTGTCTTTGCCTTCAGCCTGATAGAGTTTCTTTGTGCCATCCACTGAGTCATTTTCCAGAAGTTGGTAGAGTACCTCTGACGCTTTGTTCTTTGCTACTGCAACTCCTCTCTTAGCTTCTTTGTTAGCCAGTCAGTATTCCTTCTTAGTGTAATCTGTCTTTTCTATCCCCCACTTTTACCTGTACTCCTTCTTTCTTTTGATGACTTCTTGGACTTTTTCCTTCCACTACCAGCTTTCCATATGTTCCTCATTTCCATACCTGGCTCTGCCACATACCTATTCTGTAGTCCTCATGCAGGCGGTCTTGAAGCACTCCCCATTCTTCCTCACCACTATTTCTTTCTTCTTCTTGAGGTGCTAGAGCTCTGAGTAATTCCTTAAACTCTTGTGCTTTCTCTCCAGTCAACTTCCAGGTCTTCAGCCTATGCTCTGTTGACCTTAGAGCCTTCTCTGACCACTGCTTTCAGCTGATTGTGGTAATCAGTGGTTTATGCTGTAGGCCAATTGTTTCATTGGGGATAACTTTGCAATCAATGATTCTACTCCAATGCCCTTTCCTTAGTAGGATGTCTACCTTAGTTGCATGTTGGCCAGTCTTGTATGTGATCATTTGACTCTCTCTCTAGCTGAACCATGTGTTGACCACCATCAAACCATTTGCCAGACAGAAGTCTAGAATGGTCTCCCCTTCTTTATTTCTATTTCCCCATATCCTGTTCTGTCTGTCCCAATATGTGCATTCCAGTCACTATGATCAACAATTCATGTTGCTCTGTTTTGTCTAGTAGGTTCTGCCATTGCTGTCTGAATGCATTTTTTTCTTCACTGTCTCATTCCTGCTGTGGGGCATAGGCTAAGATCAATCATACTGTCCTATTGCTACACTGGACTATGACTGTCATTAGTCTATCACTAATTTTGACGACACCCCTCAATGTCTTCTAAAGCCACTCCCTCACCATAATTCCCACACAATTTCTAGTTTGTCCTCCTTCTGTGTAGTAAGACTCTGGATACCAAGCCAAGTGGCTTTGCTGTACTGCCCTTCCATCTTGGATCCTGGATACATAGGATATTCAGCTTCCTCCTTACCAGTCATGTCAGCCACTTCCAAGCTGCTTCCTGTCAGTAAACCTACATTGCGTGTAGCAACTCATAGTTCATGTTTGACAGGTTGATTGGTTTTACATCCAGATTTCGCTCAGAGTTATCTCAGGTAGTCCACCTGGCCAACAGTCTATTGACCTAGGGCTGCTGTTCTTTATGGTAGGCACACACTGACCAATAGGGTCACATATACCCCTCCCATCATTAGTATGAGTCCATGGAGTAAGCCTAAGTTGGCCAAGTCCTCAGTCCACTTATCACCAGCAAATACCCATGCCCATTTTTTGGTGACACTAATTAACATAACCAAATCACCCAGAGCCAGTTTTCACACCACTAAATGGCTAGCCCTAATGTGGTATGTGGTCTGTGATTCATGTTATCCTACTTTAGAATACTGCACACCACAGCTGATGCCCAAAGTGGTTGGTCTATAGAACTCTTCACCCATAGGACACCATCTAGAGTCTGTGCTGCCACCCACAGCTCCATTCTTGGGTGAGTTTAAGGTGGAAACCCTTATTATGTTTTTGAAATGTAGGTGGAACCCCACAGTGACCCAAGGAGAACATACAAACTCCATACAGGCATTCGCCATAGGTCAGAATCAAATCTTGTATCTTGTGTGGGAGGCTAAGGCCATAATCATTATGCCAAATGGTCTCTCAGTGTGGCAGAAGAATTCCAAAAAAGATGAAAAGTAAAGTGTGCAATACAGTGTTGCAACCACTGCTACTGTGTGACAGAGAAACATGGACAGTAAAGGCAAAGCAGTTTAGGAATCTAGAGGTGATAAAATGCCTGAGATATGTGGTAGGATCCAGACTGTGGGAAAGTCAAAGAAATATTGATATCAGAGCAGAAGCCAAAGTAGTCATAATTGCTGAGAAAGTAAAGTAGAGCAGATCACAGTGGTTTGGTCACATGCACAGGTAAGCAGAAGATGTTTTGGTAAAGAAGGTTTGGCAGAGACAGGAAGAAGACAAGAAGAAAGGAAGATGTCCTGCCAAGAGATTGATGGATTGCATGAGAGAAGACATGCAACAGTCAGGCGTGACTATAAAGGAAGAGATGAGAGATGAGAGTGTCATGGAACTGGAAGATGTGGCAACAGTTGGAGTGACACTTCAGTCCCACATAGACTAATGGAAAAAAAGGGATTGAAGATGATGATGATGATGATGATGATGATGGTGATGATGATGATGATGATGATGATGATGATGATGATGATTTGTAGAGACTTTTTTTTTCTCTTATTATAGTTTATTGATATTGGGGTTGGACAACAAGAACTTGGTTTTCAGCTTGTCATTATATTTGTGGTAGATGGGGACAGGTGCTTCTATACAGGAATTTAGGTCTGAGTAGAAATCAGTGGTATAAGTGGCAGCCTTCATATATTACAGCCGGGCTTATCAAAGGTTGTTCATTCCCAGATTTGGAATGATCAGGCCGTATGCATATACGGGGTAATGCAATCTAAGTGTCTTTGTTTTCTGAGCTTGGAGAGTAAAGTATCGATAAATCTAACTATTGATTCACCTATGACAAGGATGTCATTGTGTGTCAGTATGCTGTGGGATCTGGCTGCTCTACGGGCTTCAGCATGATTTTTGTAACCCATGTTTGTGGTTAAAACAGTAGTGAGTTTGGTAGGTGAGGTGTGGTTGTGATATAGCCACAGTAGTACACTTTCTGGAGGGAATATGTGGTTTTGGAAGAGGTTTTCTAAGCACCTCAGCATAAAAGCTTGACAGTTGTGATGTAGTATCATGTAGCAGTGGGTTGTGCAGATTGTGGTAGTGGTATGTGTTTATTGTGGCAGTGGTGTGTGTATTGTGGTAGTGTGGATGTGTAATGAACACTGGCATCCTGAGTAGATGAGAGTCATAAAAGGTTGGCTTCCAGCTTTACCATTTATCTTCACTTCTCATGAATAGATTATCTATTTGGAAATAAGTGGTTATCAGTGAAGATAAAGCAGTTCATACACAAGGTAGTGTGATCATAAAACAGGTGCAGTCATTTGTGTCCTGTACAATACCATGGATGAAGAATCAGTAGTGTAACTGAAAAGTGTACATTAGCACTTTTAACTAAATGTATTGTTTAACTGCAAATGCCTACAACATGCAGCACTATAACATTCAATAATTATTAGATCATTCTACAAAAATATAATATAAGCATGTACATTAGTAACAAGCACTGATTATGAAGACATCAACAAAGCTCCCATCATTTGCAAATACAAATGTGATCAATTTTAACAATTGGCTTAAGTACTGGTGTCATTCAAAGGGGAACCAATGCCTGTCAGCCTGGGATGACATGCTCGACAAGCCACGATGCTTCGCTAGGGACGGCTTGCACCTGTCACCCCTGGGCTTTCGGATATTGGCAAAGGCTCTTGCTACCCCCACAGTGCCTTTTTTAGGCAAGGCTCAAAAGACAAACCCACCTCCATAGGTATCACAAGGGATATGAAACTAAGAGTAATGCTACTCAACGCCAGAAGTCTAAACCTCAAGATGCACACACTCGAAACTCTCCTTAGCATGGAGAACATCGATATCTGTGCAGTAACAGAAACCTGGTTCAAGGCTCCCGAGAGCACCCCAGCACTACCAGGTTATACCTCATACCATGCTTTTCGGCCCCAAAACTTGGACCAAACCACAAAAGGAGGGGGAGTATCAATATTCGTCAAAGATACCCACATCTCCAGGCTGGTGGCACAGCACGAAGCATCAGAGATTTTCCATATGCAACTAACAGTGGGTAAAACTGCCTTCCAGTTTATAGCCTACTACAGACCACCCTCCCAAACCCAGGAACCCCACTCGGCCTTCCTGAGAACACTGGAAAATATGAAGGTCTCTCCAAACACCATTATATTGGGTGACTTAGACTACCCAAACATAGACTGGGAGCATTACTCTAGCTCCAACACCCTAGCCCAAAGGTTCCTAGAATTTATAAACTCAAATGCTATGGAACAACTTGTTACCACTCCCACAAGAGGGGAAAATATACTTGACCTGATCATCACCATCATGGGGACTCTATGCTCCAGACCAGAAGTGTATCCCTCATTGGTAAGATCAGACCATAAACTAATCTCACTGGATATTCACATCCCGACTCCACCCACTGCCCTGAAAACCACAGTGAAAAACTTCTCTAATGCAAATTTCACACTCCTCAAAACCGAGGTGGAATCCTTCAAAGCCCTCGGGCCTGTAGAAAATATGGCCCAGACCACAGAATCCTTTATAAATGCATTCTATGAACACCTTCAGGAATGCATGGATCATGCAATCCCAAATAAAACCAAGTCCCAATCCTCCAAAGGCAGACATCCTGTCTGGTGGACCCCAGCCATAAACAAACTATACAATATAAGGAGGAAGCTACTACATGATAGAGCAAAATCCCAAAAAGGGAAGGCATCTCTGATCAGTATTAGCAAAAAACTACGGGCACTCATAAAATCGTCTAAGGCCAGCTTCGAGAGAAAAATTGTACAGGACACTAAGGATAATCACAAGGCTTTCTTTAGTTATGTTAGAAACCTGGGTGGGAATTCCCAGATATGCTCAGAATTAGTCCAAAATGACAAACAATACACCGAACCCACAGACATTGCCGACATCCTAGCTGACAGGTTCAGCACAAACTTCACTCCCCCTCCCCACCAAAAGGGAAAATATCTATCCCAGCAGAGTGCTGCCCCCCTGACATCTCAGATGCTCAGGTAAGAGCTGCCCTCTCCAAAGCAAAAAACACAGCATCAGTGGGACCAGACGGTGTCCCGGGCTGCATCCTACATGAACTCCAAGAAGAGCTAAACCCAAACATAAAACTACTGTTCAATCTCAGCCTTACTACAGGATATGTACCCAAAGAGTGGCGTACAGCAACAGTGGTCCCTCTCCACAAAGGTGGTGCCTCAACGGATCCTAGAAACTATCGCCCCATAAGCCTGACTAGCTTGGTCTGAAAAGCTATGGAAAGGATCATCATGGACCTCATAAATAAAGATATTGGGGACCTACAGACACTGGATCCTACCCAGTTTGGCTTTGTTAAGGGCAGATCCTGCCTCTTAAACCTGGTTGATTTCTTTGAAACAGTCACTAAGGCCATTGACGAGGGGAAGGTGGTCCACACAGCCTACCTGGACCTCGCAAAAGCCTTCGATACAATACTCCACTCGTGCATTATAGATAAGCTCACCAGCTTAAATATAAACCCCTATGTCACTAGATGGGTTGCAAACTGGCTCAAGGACAGAACCCACATGGTTAGAATTAATGGAGCCATGTCAGACTCCAAACCAGTTACAAGTGGCGTCCCACAAGGCTCAGTCTCGGGACCTCCCTTGTTCGGTATATATTTCTCTGAGGTACAGGCCAACATGGAAGGACTGTGGCTGACCAAGTTTGCAGATGACTGCAAACTGGGCGCCATAATCGACACTCCAGCCGACACAAGCATCCTCCAAAAGGGCCTCATAGAAACAGACAACTGGTGCCAGAGCCATGGCCTCAAGCTAAACGCCAAAACGTGTATAGTCATCCCCTTTGGCAAAAACAAAGTGCCCACAAATTACCACATAGGTGGTAATCCATTAAGTACAGAAGAAGTAATTAGGGACCTGGGGACCCAAGTTGATAGCAATCTCTCATTTGACAACCACGTGGCCAAAGTGGTTAGAAAAACATTTTATATGGCCGACCTAATCATGAAGGGATTCACATCTAGATCAGGGGAGGTCATCGTGCCTCTTTACTCATCCCTCATCAGGCCCATAATTGAGTACAATGCCCCTTTTGGGATGTACCTTACCAGACACCTGCAGCAACTGGAAAGACCCAAAAAGTACCTCACCAAGAGGATCAAAGGGCTCAAACAGATGCCATATGCTGCCCGGTTAAAGAAACTCCAGCTCTACTCAGTGGCATACCGCCTGCTCAGAGGCAATCTGTGCCTGACATATAAAGCCATGTCCAACCTGGAATTAATGGACATGCTGCACCTCAGAAAATCCAAATCCCATCGAGCTACACGCTCGAGAGACTTGAAACTCAGCACTGAAATAAATAGGACATGCTGGAGGGACAGATTCATAACCCAGAGGCTCCCTTCACTCTGAAATAAAACCCCAGTCTAGGTTAGGCAGAGTCCCTCATTGACTCTCTTCAAGAGGAATCTTGATGAGTGGATGGGAGATCGTAGGTTTACCCCGGTATCACTTCTGTGTCACTGTTAGACAGAGGCACAGTATACTAACCTCAAAAAAGGGCATAGCAAAATTATTTTAAAATGGGTGGCGAAAGCCAAACACACTCTGGCTAGGCTTATAATGCCCTAGGGCAGATAGCCTAGTATGAATCTATGAACCTATGAACCTATGAACAATCTTTAGTACACATCACTATCAGTAACAGTGTTACATAATTCGGTATTATGAGAGACTAATCATACCTTTCAACTGTCCAGATTTTCACAAAATGTCCAGACTTCTGCCTCATATTTTCCATCTTTTTCTCATAAAATTGTGGCTTTCTGGCAAATCATTGAGGACTGAACTCAGAAAATAAATGCAGACGTTTGAGTTTCAGACTTCATATCCTTCAGAAAATTCATGCTAAAGCAAAACCTGTTATTCTATCAACTTTCTAAGATTGTAACAGCAATATTTAAAAATTGTGAGCATATCTGGGCCTTTGTCTCCCCCCCCCCCATTATTTTTGGCTTTGTCCAAATTTCTTGGTGTAAGAGATTGAGAGGTATGATAAGAGATGATCTGGATATAACCAGTCAGTCTGATGTTCTGCATCACACAATCCAAAAACCTGTAAACAGTAAGTTCATTTGGTTGTGACTAGGAATACCATAAATACTTCTAAAAGGTTCACAGTAGGAATACCATAAATACTTCTCCTAAAAGGTTCACACTAGGAATAACATAAATACTTCTCCTAAAAGGTTCACACTAGGAATAACATAGATACTTCTCCTAAAAGGTTCACACTTACTTTTTTCAATTCTTCTGCAATATGTGAGAGGCATAAAGTGGATGACACTGAGAGAGGAACAAAACAGCAAATTGATTAGAGCATTTAATGACATTTAGGCAGGAAGAGCTAGCAGTAAAAAAAATCTCATTTCAAAATATTTTACAACTCAACATCTAACTAGAAGGGAAGCGATTAAAACACAAGCTCAGGTGGCACAGTCTACTGAAAAATAAATCACATGGACTAGAAGGAAATTGCCTGGCATATTTACGAACCTCTACTAGATTAAGGAATTTCAGGATTTTTGTATGGAAATGCTTACTAAGCAGGACAGGAACACTACGTAGTTATGCCAATCATTATTGAAGGAGATGTAGAGTGGAAGAGATAGGTGATTGGATTTATATTTTTTTTTTCATTTTTTTTTTTTGGTGCTAAGCTAAACTTCAGGAATTTAGAAGTGATATACAGAAGATGGTAGATGAGGTTTTGGAAAATCATGTCTTAATTGGTGAGAAGACTTTTTTACCTGAGTTTGAGAGAAGGTCAGGGACCTTCAGAAAAGGATAGACAATTATTTTACTTGATAATGTTGGTGGCAACAAGTTCATTACAAAAGATGGAAAAAAATGTTAACCACTGTCTCCTAATGAGGCAGTACAACTCTTATCTAAATCAATGAATGATGAGAAAAAAATGAAAGCAATCCAAAAACAGAAATTTCTTAAAAAAGGGAATCCTTGGCGGTGCAATCCTGATCAGTTAGAATTAAATTAAGCTAGGAACTACGCTGTAATTTTATATTTGTCAATGCATGGTGAAATGTCATGTGCATGGGTTAGAGCCTTTTACAAGGAAAACTGTTTGTGTCAGTGGGTATCTGTGTAAAATCTCAGGACTTACATGTTTTTTGGAATATTCCCTTTTCTCCGAGGTGTGGTGATCTCAGAGTTTCTGTATATATATATATATATATATATATATATATATATATATATATATATACAGGTTCACTTTGGAATCTCGAAATACTGAAATGTTGAATTTCAGTATCTCAAGACCAAATTGTCGAATCTGCAGTTGTGTGAAACTGCAGAATATCAAACATGGAAATGTCGAACCCACGGTACTGATGGCACATTAGGTAAGCGTTATGTTTTTTAAGGGTTTTGAGGAGGGTTTGTGTGTTTGTGAGTGTGTTGGGGAGTTTTAGGTGCGGGCTATTGTAGGTAGGTAAGAGTGTGAGTGTGTTAGTATTGACAGTGGTGGTGTTTGTATGTATGTGATGTGTGTTTGTGCAAGGGGGGTGTAGAATGTGTGGTGGCGGGTTTTCTGTCTTTCGGTGTTTAGTGCTACCTCAGAGTTAGTATATATAAGTAGTGGGGATGTGGGGGACACAGCCCCCCCACATGGAGGGTGTAGGGGGGCTTGCCCTCCTGTTTATAAGAAAGGTAGGTGTGTGTGTGTTTGCTTTGTTGTGTTTGTGTGTGTTGTTTTGCTTTGTTGTAGTGTCAGGAGGTAGGTGAATTTGTGTTTGTATGTGTGGTGTAGTGTTTTGTTGACGTTCGAGGTTTTGAATTTCACGGTTTTGGTTTTCAGGTTTGTGAGTTTTCGGCTTTATAGTCTCGAGATACTGAAATTCGATATTTCAGTATTTTGAGATTTTATATATATATATATATATATATATATATATATATATATATATATATATATATATATAAATATGGGTCTACTTCTTTTTGTCGAAAACACATTTGGTTGAAAGTCAGTTTCCCCAGCACACTTGACTGAAAGCTCACTTCATCGAAAACTCATTTTATCGAAAGTTATACATGGTCTTTTCTCTACTGTAGTGCAACCCTGGAGTTAGAATATTAAGTAAGGGGGGGACAGCCTATAGTTTGGTTATAAGTTGTCTTTTGGAAGGAGTTATTTATTTAACTTGGAAGTATACATGTGTATGGTTTGAAATGTTTAACATAGGTGGGGGGCTACGCCCCACACACACCCCCTTTACTTAATATTCTAACTCCAGGGTTGCACTACAGTGGGAAAAAGGTCATGTATAACTTTCAGCGAAATGAAGGAGACATGTTAATTTTATTGTTCTAGTTAATCGCTATCAATTTAATGGGAATACTTATTTAGTAGATTTATTATTCCAAACCATAATACCAGTGTTCCCCATTCAAAATCTTAATCTCTATTTTATAAAGCACTGTAAGTGTATTGTACATTTGGTGCTAAAATTATATGTTGAAGTAGGCAATGGTTCAAGTTATATCATGCAGACTCATTGCTTAGAGATTAATTGTTAATTTTGTTTCATATGATTATTGAATGCTTGTAATATCTTTATTGTGTTACTTTTAAGATTGGTCCACATTGTCTTACTATTTAAAAAATATTATATATTATAAATACTTCACACTGTTTAGCCTAACAATTAGGAGAATAAAGCTTCACCTAAGCTATCAGTAAGAATACCTGTAATATTTCCATCATGAGTTAAATCATCAGACGTGAAAGAATAGAATGGTAAGTCTAAAAGGACATCATCTTAATTATGCTCTAAGTTTTACTCACATTGTGCAGTACAGGCCTTTTTATGTTTTAGTTCTTCTGTAACATTTAATAGTAGTAGGCAGCGGCGGTGGTGCAGCGGTTAGCATTGCAGCCTCACAGCAAGAGCTCCTCTGGTTTGATTCTCAGCTGAGGTGCCTTCTGCGCAGAGTCTGCATGTTCTTCCTGCAGTCATGTGGGTTTCCTCTGGGTGCTACAGTTTCCTCCCACATCCCAAAGACATGCTACAGGTGGATTGGACACTCTAAATTGGCCCTAGGTGTGTGTGTGTGTGTGTGTGTGTGTGTGTGTGTGTGTGTGTGTGTGTGTGTGTGTGTGTGTGTGTGTGTGTGTGTGTGTGTGTGTGTGTGTGTGTGTGTGTGTGCCTTCTGTGGAAAGTTGGGCGTTGGCTGACAACTCAACACCGTAAAACTCCACTGCCAATCATTCTGCGAACATTTGTTCTACTGTGGCGACCCCTAATGGGAAAAGCTGAAAGGAAAAGAAGATACACTATTACAAAAATAATAATTGCTCACTAGTTATCACATGAAGATTGTTAAACCAGAAGCAAATAGAGGTGGCTAGTACATGGACTTAGGTTGTGCAGTAATGAATAAATCACAACATAGCAAAATAGAAATATATGTTACTGTTGCACTCTTGCAGAAGGGCTGCCATACAGGTATAATAACGTATATTCAACACAAGAGAACTGAGGACTAAAGAATAGTTTGAAGAAATGTGTAGCACATTACATGACAAGCAGAAACTAGGGCTAAACAGAGACTAAGATCCAAAGTAATTATATTTTTATATCTTTTATTTTAAGGCTCTAATGACATCTGAGTAACTGGTTTTCATTCATTTTACCAGTTAAATGCCCATTCATTCTATTTTATATTTGTGTACTGAAGGCTGAATGGTGGAGTTGGGGGGATGGGGTGGCAGTGGCTGTCATACTTTGGACACAGACATATTATCAGTACTGTGTTTGTTAGTGGTGTGGTCTGTAAGGTGCAAACTACCAGTTAACCACATTGCCTAACTCCATTCCAATTTATCAAAAGTGCTGTGTCTATCAAATGCTGTAATTGCACCAAAGACTGACAAAATGTCAAATTTGCTTTTGACCCTAAGCTGTGGAATTCTGTGTTGGAATTGCTGATTAGAGGGCAATAGCAGGGTAAAGATTTGATTTTCACTTGAAATATAATGCTCACTTAGTTAAATAGCATCTTTTGGAGAGGCAGAAGGAAACTGGGCTTAACTGGGTGTTATGTATTCATTCTACTTACATTTTCTCTAAGGATTCAGGTGTGAAGTGGTTTTAAGTACACTTTATCCTTCTGGTGTGGTGTGGTGTGGTGTGGTGTGGTGTGGTGTGGTGAGGTGTGATGTAGTGTGGTATGGTGTGGTGAGGTGTGGTGTGGTGTAGCGTGGTGTGCTGTGGTGTGGTATGGTGTGGTGAGATGTGGTGTGGTGTGCTGTGGTGTGGTGTGGTACTCAGGGGCTCTAATCAGATCCTAAACCTCTAGATGAGAATGATGCCACAGTACGATCTCTATGTTTCCTCACTCCACCCCAGGTGGGCAGTGTAACAACCCAGGCATTTTTGATTCCAGGTGAAGGAATAAAACGCAGAGTGTAAAAAAGGCAAAGGAAGTAGCAAAAAGAAAAAAAAAGAAAAGATGAAGTGTACATAATATAAAGAATTCAACAGCATTACCTGGAAGTCACATCTGTCATGGTACAAGTTATCTTCCTTCCAGGAATTGTTAAATATAGTCCTCATTTCCAAGTACAATTCACAAAAGTAACATAAGATTCCAATGAGACACTCCAGAGTGCAGTAACTAACAAAATGCAAATTTATCTAACTTTTCTTAGTAAAAAGAGGTATGCATTAAGACAGGGGCAGAACATTGTTTTTTATTTTAATGTATTTACATGTTAATTGTCTAAGTGAACTGAGCTTTTCTCAGAACCTTTTCTGGAATAACTCAGCCATTATAGGTAAGCACCGATGTGCTCATTAATAAAGTTTAACTGCAGAAAGGAATATATATCACATTAATGTACTACTACTAAAAATACCCACTATATGCTGTAGTAATTTTGTAATGCTTAGCATGCTAAGGAGTTTTATATTGTTAACACATTGAAAAGTGAACTTGTTTGGAACACTTTGTACTGGAAAAGCAACAAAATTGTATTATGTAATAGCAAACTGATAAGGGGGAAGGCAAACTAATTTGGTGTACAAAGGGGAAATAAGGTTTTGTCACTGGGCTTTTGGTGAGGTATTTATTATTTTTTATTGAGTTTTCTATTAACTACTAAGTGAACTGTTTTTTTCTCAAACTCTTTTCAGTAACAACTGAGCCAAGGTGTCCTTCTGTCTCCCTAAAGCTCAATATCTTAAAATTGTAACCAATCACACACAGCACAGATCAAACACATAGACCTACATATACTAATGCTCTTAAAAGTAGCCTGCCTAAACTGCAAAGCCATCCTAAATGTAAGCTAAGATACCCTCAACAATTTCACAAACACACAACATAGGCAGCACCCACCAAGAAAAATACATCTGACTCATTTCAAAAGTCCATAAAGCAAACTTCCACATATTTCAATATCCTAGTCATAGGTGACTCCATAGTGAGACATGCTGGTGCAGTACTCACCAGGCTATGCAAGGAGAGGGCCATCGTCAGCTGCCTATCAGGTGCCAGGATTTACCACATCACACATGCACATATAACATAGCCATTGTACACGTGGGTATAAATGGCTCAAAATGTACTTCCTTGGATTAAATGAAGAGAAACATTGTGCAGCTGTCAGAATATGTACAGGTATAAACTTAGCCTTAAACAGCATTCTGCCATCACTAAGACTGATCATTGACTTCAACAATTGGCTTAAGTTTTGGTGTCATTCTAAGGTGGTACAACACACACACACACACACACACACACACACACACACACATATATATATATATATATATATATATATATATATATATATATATATATATATATATATATATATATATATATATATATGTCAGCATGGGATGAAATGGTAGATAGTCTTAACTGCTTTGTCAGAGATGGCCTGCATCTATCCCCAAGGCATTTATATATTGGCTAAATCCTTGTCCCACTAATATTGCTTTTTTCAGACCATGTCAGTCTTCTAAAGCATCCAACATAACAAAACAGAATCTTGATAACATAAATACATTTTTGCTCAATGTTAGCAGCCTTTGCAAAGTTCTTCATTCCCTACAAGCACTCCTTACCCTGGAAAACACTGATATAAGCGTAATCACAGAGACCTAGTTCAAAATCAATGAGAGCATTCCATCAGTGCAGGGTTTCAATGCTTACCACACATTCAGGCCCACTCCATCAGATGAAATCACTAAGGAAGGTGGTGTCTCCATGTTCTTAAAAAAAACATTTCACCTCCAGACTCATTAGAGAAGACAATGACTTGGAACTCCTTCATGTCAAACATATAATTAACAAAATCACTTATCATAATATGGATAACTAAAGGAGCCCCTGCATACCCTCTCAGCTCATATATTCTACCTAACAAGTGTGGAGTCCCTATTCATTAAGCCAAACAACATTCTCATAGGAGACTTCAACTACCCCTCCATTAACTGGAGATTTCTATATCTTCAAACATGTATGTCCAAAAATTTCTGGACTTCATTAATAAAACTCTCTAGACCAGTTAGTCTGCATACCAACCAGAGGTGATGAAACTCTGGGCTTGGTCCTTACCAGTATGGGACAGCTTTGATTCCCACTGGTTGTAACTTTCTCCCTGGACAAATCAGACCACAAGTCAGTCACAGTCATCTTAAGACAGAAGCTGGAAGCATCTTCCAATACCTCAGTATTCAGGGATTATACCACGTCTAGTCTACTAAAACTGAGTGATGACCTGGCTAAATTCAAACTCCCTTCCATCTTGATGACCTCACTCTTATGTGGGATCTTTCACTGCCATATTCTGTGCACATGTAAATAGCTGGGTAGATGCATTTGTCTCCATCAAAAGGAGATATGTATACATATATATATATATATATATATATATATATATATATATATGTGTGTGTGTGTGTGTGTGTGTGTGTAGGCACACACACACACACACACATTTTATATATATATATATATATATATATATATATATAGAGAGAGAGAGAGAGAGATAGATAGGTGTGTGTGTGTGTGTGTGTGTGTGTGTGTGTGTGTGTGTGTGTGTGTGTGTGTGTGTGTATGTATATATGGGAGCATATATGCTCTCAGTTGTTCCTGATTTTGCAGAATGTCATTTTTTTACGTTGTATATTGCTCTGGTCCTCATAATGTTTGTGGTTTTGCAAGCAAATCAATGAGGACAATGACGATTCTAGTCACTAAGTAATGCTGATGGCAGATATTTGAGTTTCAGACATAGCAGTCTTCAACAATATGCCAATGCAAAACGTTTGAACAGTAGGACAATGTGAACCAGTTCCTAAGTATATAAAGACGATAACTGTCACTGATCCTGGTTGGCTGTGCAGGCTTACCTTTTATCTTTTTGCTTCATTCTTGAGATAAGTGGTTGAGACGTATGTGAAGGATTGTAGTGTGTTGCACCCTGTATTCTGACAAGAGTGAGCTGAGAAGATAACTTCCACAATGGTTGCCTGTGGATGAAAATAATTGAAACTTGCCATTTTTTTCAAGTTAAGCAAACTTTATTCTGGTTTTGTAGAAGTAGTGAGCATTTTTGTGAAGCCACATAGAATACTTTACTATAGTAATTTTAGCAACATCAAATATCTAGGGTGTATTCATTCAATAATGCAGCTGTAATTGATAAGTGTGGAGACTGTCTGTGATGAAAATAACTGAGTGTGGGAGAGGGGTTGCAGTGTATGCAAAAAGTATTACATTGCCCATGATTTTTTGACTTTCCATTATAAACCTCAGCATTCTAATCAATAAGTGTTTGTCTGTGGTAGTCTGTGCTGCGTGTATATGATAGCAAATGATCATTGTATGTGTGTTGAATCTGGTGGTGTTACCATCTAATAACACTTGGTTTTCTGATTAAGTGTTTTGTTGTCATTCCTTCTGTGTTGAGTCTGAATGTACTCCATGCCTCTTTATGAATTTTATCCATGTGCTTTGGTTTCTTCTGCCAGGACCTCAGCTGTATAATATATGCTTCTGGCCATTTGTACTTTTGCTTTCACCCTAATTTAACACCAGAGGGGTATGCAGAATAAAACCATAGTCAGCCTTAGGCATAGGCCAACTTGGCAACCACCTAGGGCACCATTCTAGCAGGGGCCCTTTTCCAGTAATCTGAATAGTGAAGGTAGAGCAGGATGGGGGCACCAGGTGGTGCAGGGGGCGCTATGGAGACCTTTTGCCTGAGGCACCAGTTGACCAAAGGCCAGCCCTGAATGAAACTATCCATCTTAGATAGCAGGAAAAGCAGGCACTTTTCTGAGACAAGATCTATATATCCTTCAATTTGTCCACACAATGTATTGTTGAAGTACTATTGTGTTAGCTTTGAACACTAAGATTTACAGACAGCTTATTTTTCTTTGAAAGAAAAAAATAAGACCAAATTTCTTTTCTTGCTCGTCAATATTTATTCAAACCATAATTAAATCAAGAGGTTAATAACTTAATGCAACACTATTCCCACAATAGAATTTTATGCTCTAGAGGAAACTCACTAATCCCTATAACCAAATCAACTAATACTGCAGGTGACTATCTGCATTCAAATAGTGTAGCTAAACTATGAAACCACATCCCACTACCACTATAATCCATTCAGAATGCAAACTCATTCAAAATGGAACTAAAACTTCACCTGTCAAATCAACAGATCTGCCCTTGTACATCTCCAGGATGAATTCCACTGTTATTTTCAGCAGGCCATATCATCAAACCATTTTCCTAATTCAGAATCCTTTGCCTCACAAGTTGTATTCACCTATACCTGAATAGGTTTGTAAGCATCTCCCAGATATATGCAGAGTTTTATGGCACAGCTCACCCCCGCCTCTATTCTTCTAATATAAAACTTACGATGGATATATAATTGTTTCTGAACATGCTTTATACCCCACCTATTAAGTACAATATTAACATGTTCTGCCCTACTGAGTTCCTTCCCTCACCACCATTTATTTGACTTTCTAAGCACTAATCACATGATCTGTTATTTATTAGACAAACCAACTAATACACCTCTTCAAATTCTCAATCCTCAATGTTCAACTTCTGCTAATGTGTGGCTATTTTTATACTGCAATATTTGGCTTTATTTTCATATGAATGTAATCTAAATAGAAAATGCACGTGTAATTGACAATGTATATTGCTTAATGTCTGTTCATGCATATTACTAAATGTCTGTTTGAAATGTGTATAACATATTGGAGCTTTTCCCCTCTGGCATCAATTGAAAAGTTTTTTTTTGTTGTTTTTTTTGTTGACTAAGTCCAGTCATCCAAATTCACTTGGAGGACATGTCAGTAATCAAAGTGCACCCTGTGGCCTGTTGAGCAAAAATTAGAGCAATTTCAAGCAGTTTCATGCAATTTCAGGAATTAAGCAACATAAAGCAGTATAATAAATAGAGATAGATAGATAGATAGATAGATAGATAGATAGATAGATAGATAGATAGATAGATAGATAAGACACTCAGCCTAGATGTAGGATTGCAACTATAGCACTGAAGAAAATGGTGGTAAGTTTTGTTTCAGGTTCACACAGCAAACCGTGAGGATATTCAGAAGCAAATAGTGCACTGAGTTAAACACAGTTGCATGGTGAACTGTGACCTACAGGAAGGGGTGATTCAGAAATGCATGTAGCATGACCATGCTAAAGGGAAAATATTGTGGTACACATTGCATTCAAATAACCACATAATGCTATGCAAATGAATGTCAATGTACTAATTAGAATAATTGTATATGCAAATGATAGAATCAAAGATGGTGGTATGATTCAGAAATGAATAAAATTAGAGTGATCAATTTATCTGCACACCATCATTTCTCATTGAATAGGTGAGCCAAATGTGCTAAGAGGCTAGGTGTGGCATCTTCTTCAGCTGGTCAGCATACATTAGTGGCTTCCTTGGGAACCACTATCTGTGATGTTGTGCATTGACATGGACTCAAGATAGATGCATGGACTTCCTATCCCTGTGGACAGAAAGGTTTGTTCAGCATTACCCATCTTAGTTATGGGAACCTTTCAATATCCAACATAATAGTAGTTTTGCAGATTTCTAGCTCACAAATCCTACATCAGTTGCTTTACATGATGCTTACATGTGTGAAGTAGCAAATATGGTTTTCATAGACAGCAGAGGAGAGAACCACTACTATGTGGGCATTCCATGACCTACCTCATTTCACTGAGGTCATGGGGCCCCCAATCTGCTCCACATGATGCCTGGTGTATCAACCATTAGAGCTTTCACTCCAACTGCTAGGTGACATTCAGTGCATGAGGTATTGTGTACAATGTGCCTGTGCATCATCTAGATAGTTCTGAAGATTTCTATGTCTGGCACATGTGTGATCCGTATCAGCATTTCAAGCAGAGTGACATTCCAAAGGTTCATTTAGATGGTAGGAACACACATTGCCACCCACAGATAACAGAAAGGTACAGTCTTTTGAATATAGGTAGCAGACATCTCACAATGACTTTGGCTGATGTGTGTTGCAGGTGATGCTACATATGCATTGGAACCAAGGCTGATAACCCCCCACCTCTGTCTTCAGTCTGTAGGCTATGGAAGAGATAACATGCAAAGCTCTGCCACAGAACATAATTGAACATTTGCTCAGGCTGCTGAAGACCCACTTCTACTGTCTAGATACATCTGGTATTTGTAATTTGTGCCATGCTACGTAACATAGTGCAATGAAAGCCACTACAGAAAGGGGAGGCCATAGAACTGGCTGATAATCCTGTGGCAGCAGCAGAGGAGGAGCTGTGTGATGTCATCAGAGGAACCAGCTGCAGCAAGCCCTCATGAAAGGCAGAGGCAGACACAATATATCATAGCACTGGTAAAGAAGTGACATCTGGTCCACAACTATGGGCCATGACAAAACAAACACAAACTGATTAAAATATGCATGTCTTAAAATACCCAGGCTGTAAATTACAGTGCACATTCTGGCCACGCTGGGCATTAGACATTACCATGCCCATATTAACCACAGGAGTAGGCAGACCACAGTCATCAGCATCATTTTCACAGATGTGGAGGAGTAAAGTGACAGTTCACAACACTGTTAGCATAGGTGGCGGAGCCATAAGTGGTGTCTGTGGTAAATGTTCTGAAATCATGGCAGTGACAGCCACCTACACACCTCTCCCTGATGCCTCCTGTGTAAAACTCAGAGGTGGAGGGACCCTTTTTTTGTCTGGGGTTTTGCTGTCTGTATTAAGGGTGGGGCTGATATGTATGGGACAACCTGCACTACACACAGGTGATAGTAGAGGTTTGGCCTGGACCTCATGACCCCCCCCCAACTATGGAAAATGGTAGCAAACCCTCCTTTGTTGGCATTCCTGACACTGTTACTATGCCTGTGACAGTTCACAACACTGTTAGCATAGGTGGCGGAGCCATAAGTGGTGTCTGTGGTAACCACACTCTTAGCTGGGGTTTTTAGAGATCACTTTCTTCAATGCTGGGGTGGAGCTTCCATGAGTAGAACACTGGCTGCATGGATCATCTGGTCCTACAATGTCAGGGCTGAAGGCAGCCTGTCCAATGGGCAGCATACCATGTTAGGCACATGTGTAGGAATGTCACTATGGATCTCACTGCACTATTCCAGCAGAATGATGGTGTTCACTGCAATGCATTCAGGCATGGGTAGATGTTACTTGAGGTAAGGCTAAAGGGGAGTGGGATGGTGTTGACTGCCAAATGCTAAGTGGATTGCAAGTTGGAGTGTTCCCATACTGGAGATAGAAATGCATCAGTCACATCCAGGAGACAATATATGGCCAAGGGGGTGGAGGCCAGAGCAGAGCCAGAAAATTTTTAACTACATCCAGAAAAGTGTCCACTGCCAGATGTGGATGCAGTTATGAACAGTGTGTCTTCCTTAGCAACAGAGTGTGACATCTGTGATTGATTTTTGTGTAGTGCTGCAATGTGCAACCATTCCCTAGCAAGACCATTGTGATTTATTCCCTTCAGCTGCTTGGATAAACTAATGGATGCCAAGTGACACCAATGCCCTCACTATTCATGTTTCCAACAGGTTTCCATTCATGGTGGCACTATACATGCATTCCATTGCACTGGGGTGTTGGGAGTTGGCATAATGGTTGAGGTGTTTACCTCAAAGAGAGAAGGTACAGGATCTGATTCTCACCTCTGGGGGGAAATTGGCTAGCCTTAAAATGGGCCCCAAGGCCAGTTAGCCTACTAATTAACTATGAACCAGAGTATCCTGCAATCCCTTCAATGATTGAAAGTCTTCATATAGGCTACAAAGCACAATGAACAGCACTAACCTGGACTTATCGGTAGCCATCTGTGCCTGGATCACATACCTTCACATCTGCTGATTAATATCAAGGGTAACACCCACGATAAGGAATGTTCTGAAATCATGGCAGTGACAGACACCTACACACCTCTCCCTGATGCCTCCTGTGTAAAACTCAGAGGTGGAGGGACCCTTTTTTTGTCTGGGGTTTTGCTGTCTGTATTAAGGGTGGGGCTGATATGTATGGGACAACCTGCACTACACACAGGTGATAGTGGAGGTTTAGCCTGGACCTCATGACCCCCCCAACTATGGACAATGGTAGCAAACCCTCCTTTGTTGGCATTCCTGACACTGTTACTATGCCTTTGACTGTTAGTATTGCTGACAGTTCCACTGTTCCCACAGCTGTTAGCATTGCTGGCATGGCCACAGTGCCTTCAACTGGTAGCATTGCTGACAGTGCCACTGATCTAACAACTGGTAGAATTGCCAACAGTACCACCATACCCCCAACTATTAGCATTGCTGACAGTTCCACTATTCCAACTGGTAGCATTGCTGACAGTACAGTACCACCGTGCCCCCAACTGTTAACATTGCTGACAGTTCCACTGTTCCAACAACTGGTAGTATTGCTGACACTGATAAAAGTACAAAAGTCCAAACTGTAAGAGTCCAAGATATATCCAATAAAAACACAGATGTCAAGAAACAAAAAACCTTTATATAACAGCAAAGCTTTCGGGTTACAAGCCCTTTCTCAATACTAAAACAGGTTTCATTTACATACACAATTTAAATAGGAGCCAAAATAATCACATGACCTGCAGCCAAAGTCATATGACAAAAATTGTAATACATTTCAAAAACATTACAAAGACACCTGTTGCATACATATATATATTTATATATATAAAAAATATATAAAAAGTATTATAATAATATATGCAAGATAGAAGTATAACTACATAATAATTACTTAATTTAATTTAGTGCGCTGTAGTTTAACTAAAATAGGTTTTAAGGTAATACTGGAATTCAGCCCTGGTGCATGATCGGCTGCCAGTCTTATTATCCACTCATATTTTTTAATTTCTAATAAATTATTAATATCACCCCCTCTACAAGATATAGATACATTATCAATAACCCTGAATTTGAATTTATGTTCAATATTAAAACCATTTATATGTTTATACAGGGCGTTCTTTTCATTAGCTCTTCTTATCTCGGATTTGTGTTCAATAATACGTTCTTTTAACTTTCTAGTGTTTTTTCCCACATAGAATATTATTGCTTACACTGCCACTATGTCTTTGACTGTTATCATTGCTGACAGTGCCACCATGTTCCCAACTGTTAGCATTGCTGACATGGCCACAGTGCCTTCAACTGGTAGCATTGCTGACAGTGCCACCATGTTTCCAACTGTTAACATTGCTGACAGTTCCACTGTTCCAACAACTGGTAGCACTGCTGACAGTGCCACTGTGCCCCCAACTGTTAGCATTGCTGACAGTTCCACTGTTCCAACAAATGGTAGCATTGCTGACAGCACCACCATGCCCCCAACTGTTAGCATTGCTGACAGTTCCACTGTTCCACCAACTGGTAGCATTCCTGACAGTACCACCATGCCCCCAACTGTTAGCATTGCTGACAGTGCCACTGTGTTCCCAACTGTTAGCATTGCTGACAGTTCCACTGTTCCAACAACTGGTAGCATTGCTGACAGTACCACCATGCCCCCAGCTGTTAGCATTGCTGACAGTTCCACTGTTCTAACAACTGGTAGCATTCCTGACAGTACCACCATGCCCCCAACTGTTAGCATTGCTGACAGTGCCACTGTGTTCCCAACTGCTAGCATTGCTGACAGTGCCACCATGTTCCCAACTGTTAACATTGCTGACATGGCTACAGTGCTTCCAACTGTTAGCATTGCTGACATGTCCACTGTGCCTTTAACTGTTAGCATTTTTGACAGTGCCCTCTGTTCCTGCAACTGTTAGCATTGTTGACAGTGCCAATGTGTCTTTGGACTTTCCCTGGTGCCATCATTGTCACCCTATAGAGATCTATCAACATCAATCATATTACAACCCGTTGTGTTGGATCCTCTCCCAGTGTAACCTGTGAAAGCAGATAGATAAGATACCTGTGCTAATGCCAGCATATATTTGTGACTCCTGCCACCATGTGACAAACAAACTGCTACACACCAATGCTGTACACAGCTTCTGGGCACATATGTATCATGTAGTGTAAGTTGTCTCTGTTGTACCCCTGGTTTTCCTGATGGACAAATGCAAAGTGTGCAGATGTGTGAGTTAATATCCTACAGGAAAAGAGCATGCCACTACTCACCTGGAACACTCATTACAGGCACTGAGTCAGTCTTCACTAGCCTAGCTTCCACATTCTATTCACCCCCAAGTGTGTGCCTTGTGATACAAGCTGGCTTTGTTGCAGCCTTGATGCTCCTGGTTAACAGAAATGCAGTTGTGTGTGGCTAAATATCCATACAGAGCTATTAGGCGATGTCCTAGAGGAAGGGCACATGACACTACTCACCCAGTGCATTCTCTAGTGATACTCAGGCCGCTGTCAACAGCCCAGCATTCAATCCACCACCAAGTGTGAGGGCTCTCTCAGTTTCACCAGTAACTGATAACATGAATGTCTGCAAGACACTCTGTGTTTGAGTCCCTCCAGGTAGTCAAGCTCCCATGGTAATTTTCTTGATCTCGGCATGCAGGAGCTTATCAGTGATCCAGAAAAGCACCTGTAGCAAAGTTCTGTTATGGTCAGCCACTGCAGTATCATCCTGTACCAGTTCCTGCCACATCTGGTCACAGATGGTCTTGTCTACTTTACCCTTGTGAAACATATGCCCACCAGTTATGTAAATAGGGCAGCTCTGTTGCCTGTGATGAACTTCTCCAGCTGCTGTTGTTTCATAATACTGTCATTGGTCAGGTATACCTGTAGATATGCATGTGGATCAGTGCAGGTATGTATGACAGTTCACTCCGGCCAACACTTGCCTCCAAATTATCCTCAGCATGCACATGATGGTCACAGCCTGTACACTGCCAACAGGTAACTGTTTTGATACTGTGTCACAGTGTGACAGCTTTGGTTATGTGAGCAACGCATGCTGTTTCTTTCACCTTTGCCAAAAATGCAGTTTGTACTGGTGTCATGGAGGCCCAGCATCCCCTGTAGTTTGTCATGCTATGTGCATACATGCCAGGACCATGACTGAGTCTGTCTGTGTTCCCTGTATCCTGGTTGAATGTACCTTCACCTCCACCTACAAAACTGAAATCTGTCCTGCTTGTTCCCAGTGCTCTGGCTCCAGGGGGTGAAAAATCATTTTATACATGCTGCACAAGCAGCATTGGGGGAACCTGTTGTGGGATTATGAATGTCCCCTGTATAAATTAAATGGTTGCCATATGCTTGCTGCGGTAGTAATTGATGCCACTGACATCACTTAGTCTTGTGAATAGAGCCAGCATAAGCATAGTGTCCTGAGGAAGTTTCACCAAGACCTTTTCCACCAGTGGGAAGAAGAGTCTGTGAAGAAAGAGCACCAGTATTAGTAAACAGTCTGTTTTTGCAGTGTCTCTTTACAGTCAGCCTGGCACTAATAACTATAATAGCCTTTTGCTATCAGGAATGCCTTCTCTTTATTACTGTTTGCTGAAGAGCTGGAGAAGGAAGAACAGATGCTACAATAAGTGCAGTAAGTGTGTTGTATTGTATTGCATTTTATTATATTGTATTGCATTGTATTGTACTGTATTGTATTGTTTTGTATTGCACTGTATTGTTGTTGTCATTGCTGATTAATGTATTAAGACTGAGGACTTGGATTTCATTTGTATTTCATTTTAATATTTAACCATTGGCAAGTTGTTCATTAGCTTTCTAGATCTTTTTTCCTCAAGTTACTGTATGACTGTACTAAACTGTACCACCTAAACTGTATCTGTGCTCCATTGTCATTGCTTTACATTGTTTTGCTGATTTTTTTCTCCTTTCAGGTCCTGATGTAATAAACTGCATCACATATAACTGAGCATTTGTACTGGTGTCTTTTCTTCTTCTTCTTCTTCTCATTATTATTATTATTATTATTATTTTTAATTAGTTGTCTGTGTTGTTTTATCAGTCATCGGGCAGGTAGAGATGAAGCAGTGTCTGCCACACTCTGCACTGGCCACCGCACAAATTGCTAGGTCACTAGTGGTCTCCAGGCCTGTCTCACTGCAGAGTGACAAAGGTTATCTATGGAGGTGGATCTGGAAGGTTTGCTGATGGTCTCTATTACTGCTTTTCCAGTGGGTGCTGTAACTTTCTCATCAGGGAGTGACTCAGAGGGGATCATCTGAGTCAACCGGCATGAGTGAGAAATGAGATGGTCTGTCACATCAATGCCTGCAATATCACTCTATATCTCTTTATCATGCAACTACTAGAGATGTGTTGACTGCAGGCCTTGATCCATAATGCCAACCAGAGATGTGACTGACTTCTTGGTGGGTTCTCCATCAGACCAGGTGGGCGAGCCATCTTTATCCATCTCTACCCCCCTATTATGATGGTCCCCCCATGTGTGTCACTCCCCCCACCCCATTTGTAGTCTAATCCTCTCCATCCACAGTTGTTCACCCTCTGAATGTCTCTATTTCTCCTTGCTGCCTCCAGTTGGTGTCACTACCTCCCCTATCAGCCTTAGTCTGTGTGTTAGGTATGTCTGTTCATGTGCCATCCCTATAACTTCATTCCTGTGCCATCCCTATACCTTCATTCCTGTACCGTCCCTATACTCTCATTCCTGTGCCGACCCTATACCTTCATAACTGTGACATCCCTATACCCTCATTCCTGTACCATCCCTATACCCTCATTCCTGTGCCATCCCTATAACCCCATTCCTGTACCATCCCTATAACCCCATTCCTGTACCACTCCATACCCTCATTCCTGTGCCACTCCATACCCTCATTCCTGTGCCATCCTTCTACCCTCATTCCTGTACAGACCCTATACCTTCATTCCTGTGCTATCCTTCTACCCTCATTCCTGTGCCATCCCTATACGCTCATTTCTGTGCTATCCCTATACCCTCAATCCTGTGTTGTTCCTACACCCTCATTCCTGTGCCATCCCTATACCATCATTCCTGTGCTGTCCCTTACATTCATTCCTGTACCGCCCTTATACCCTCATTCCTGTGCCATCCCTATACCTTTATTCCTGTGCCACCCCATACTCTCATTCCCTTGCCATCCCTATACCCTCATTCCACCCTCCCCATGTGCCACCCCCTCTACCCTTCTTATAATAAATTAAAAAGGGCACCTGCCCTACAAAACATACCCTTCCCCACTCCCACACCACGACCCCTTCCAGTTATCCTTCTCAGTGTTTCTCTGCTTTTCTTCCCTTCTTTTTTATTGACCTAAATCTCCAGTTCCTTCACATTTATATCATAAAATCAGTTGGTACTTTGCAGTGTAGCCCTTGTATGGGCTTCTTCTATGAGCTTCCAGTAGTATCCGTGTTACAGGTACAAGTAATTGTGGTATGTGTGCAGATGTACATGACGTGAGGCATACCTTCTGTATGCTGATGTTCCCGGTCATGTTATCACTCATAGCATGGTCCACTCATTTGTACAATGGCTGCTTTTTCACAGCTGTGAGGCTTCATTATGCAGCAATGTCCTCTGCATGGCAGAGCTATGTTGGTACTTACGCATACCTAATCCCTGTCAGGCAGGGTCATGCTATCTTCACTGAGCAAGATCATGTTGTGCTTCTTTCTGAAAACACCCTCGTGAGTACTCCTTAATGCAGACAGTAAATTAATTGTGATTGCATTGCAGCATCCATTTATAGTAGTGATGCATCAGGCACTTATAAATAAGCACATATCATTAATATGCAGTAGAATATCATTTGAAGTTCTAGTTATCTTCTTCAGAAAGTCCATTTGAAATTTTACTCAACTGAATACTGACACTTGAGAAACATTGAATGAAGTGACCTGTAAATATCTACTAATACTCAGTTAATGCAGATAGTGTGCATTTTGTCTAAATTTATAATTGGTCTAATATTACTGCAGTAGGTCATAATATATGGGAGGGAATCATTATTAATATCAACAGTTTTCTGAAAAATCATATCACAGGTGAGCTATGGAGACATTGTGTCATTACAATGTTGTTTAACCTTACCAAGTGTAGTATTACTTTTTCTATTACTATGCCCCCATTCTAAAAAATTCATTATAAATTCAGTCTCAAAGACTGCATCATCAGATGTCAGCCTAGACAATCTGCAAAATTGTCCCTTCATAACATTCCTGACAATATCACCTGGATACGTACTATACCTTTGTAAATAATTATTCTTCCTAGTGTCCTTCTTAGAAATTCTAGTGGCAAGATGTCCCAATGCATCACAATATAATATAATAACTAAAAAATTAATGTTGGGGCGTGTACCAACAATGATGCGATGCCTCTATGCCTCAACCGTGATATGATTTTTCAGAAAACTGGTGATATTAATAATGATTTCCTCCCATATATTATGACCTACTGCAGTAATATTAGACCAATTATAAATATTATAAAAGAGAATTGGTCAATTTTAACAACATCACCAGAAATTAAATAGACTGTTGGGGCAAGCCCCTGGATAGTTTTTAAAATAAATGTAATTTGAAGTGACAATTATGCTACAGATTGTCAGCTTCAACAACTCCTGATGCTAGCGGCATGGATTTGCAAGTATTAAAGGATATTTTGCCTGTATGAATTGCAGTATTGCAGCTATGTTGATGCAACATGTTGCTTTATACATCCAGTCACAAAGTATAAATATGATTTTTCCACTATGCTAATTGTGACAACATGAATTTAGTCTAGCTGGCTAAATGTACAGCTTTTACATCATTTTATGTAGGTAAGATGAACAGGAGGTTGCATGACAGAATAGCACAAAATGTATATGATAGTAAGAGATTAAATACTTTAAATGCCCTGTCTAAGTATGTTTCATTTAATGATGCTATGCATAGCTTTATGTTGTTAGCGTTATAAGTTATCTCTGAAGGTGTTAAGAGAGGTGACATTGTGAACAGGATAGAAGCATGTGAATACGAATGGATTAGTAGGCTGAATGCTCTTAATGTACCTGGTAAAATGAGTTCTGTCCCTTTAATCATTTTTTGAAAGAAAGGGTTTTACATCATTAATTAATTAGGGTTATCTAACTGAATTATTGCTATTTGTATATAAGGTATATGTGTGGAGTTTTTATAATTCACTTGAGAAAGTATTTTTTCATAAAAGCGTGTATTGTATTCATTAAATTTTATTTTTTGTTGTGCACTATTTTTGTTCTTTGTTACTTATTTAGTACTGGTTGAGGGTTAATGTACTGTTTTTGTCTTTGTTGTTGAGTGCAATATGTCTCTTGTCTGCTTAACTCAAACAATTTGTTGTGACGTTAGTTACCACTTCTGGTAATTCCAGCGTCACATGTAAGGGTCTGGTCTATGTAGCGCCATACATTGCTTCTTGTTTTACTGTTCTCTCTCTCATAGTGGACTTGGTGCAAATAAAACTACTTTAAAATGGATAACATATCCTACAGATACTTTCATTTCAGTTTCTTGCTATCTTGGGGCTCAACTGTGTATCACATCTTTCATCATGTTGTTGCAGTTATGACTAGCATTTGGAATGCCAAAAAGCATGCATGTACAAGAAAACTTTTATGGATAGGGGCTTCTGATTGGACAAGAGCAACACAGATCACTTTAAAAGGGTTAAGGTCATGTTCACTATAGTGAGCAATACGGCTTCACAAGTGTGCATAATGCCATCAATATGGAGTTTTATTTAACCCTTTGAATAATGCTAGATCAATATTCAGTTAATAGCTATTCACAGTACTTCTTACATGGTTACTGAATTATACTGCGAACATTTATTTTTCTGATAATGACCTGCAGTAATTAATATCAATGTTCTGTATTCAGTAGAAAATTAGGAATGTGGGTATGTTATGAATGAATTGCATTTTCTAATTGTTACTTAAATAAAATAATGCACTATAACATAATTATTAGTAATGCCAGCAGCAGAATGCAAAGCAATAAGAGAAGAACAATCAGAACAGATACAGTCGTAATGCACTAAGCTCATGTACGTGATGCTGAACCAAGCTAAATGACATTAATAAACTGCATTACATTGTCACTGTTTTGAATGTAGCATGTTTTTGCTCACTGCAGTTAGTACAAGCATGCTATTATCAGTAACAAATAGTATTATTTCAATTAGTATGAGTGGAGTTTTTGGAAGAAGTGTTACAGCAACGTGTGGGGTCTAAGTCAAGTGCACTGAATTATATGTAGGAGTATTGAGCAACACTATGTACAGCGCTACAAAGCTTTCCCCATTCCATAGTAACAGTGTGCTGCATTAGCCGAATCCAGAATGAATCATGATTATAATACTTGTGCTTCTGTTATAACAGTGTTTATTAAACTGAGCAGTATTTGTAGCACAGCGTTTTTTTCATACAGGTTACTTTTTTAAAATATCATGTTAAGCATTATCATTGTCTTGTTTAATGACAGTAATGACAAAACAAAAAGTCATAATCATAAATGTTTATTAAAAACAAAAAATAAAATAAAAGATTAAGAAACTAGTATATGAGAACAGATACATGTTGGAAAACATTTTCACACAGTTGCAAAATACAACATAAAAATGATAATTGGGATATAGAAATGACTCTGTTAAATGTCTAAAATATTAAGTAATATTTTTTATGTATAAGATGTAGCAACCTTTATTACTTAAGATGAACACGTATGTTGAGTTTTGCTGTTCCTTATTCATATTTTCCAGGGATAAGAATACTTCGTAGCTGTACATCTGACACTGAAACTCTTGTACTTGGAATAAAACATTCTACCATACCACCATTTTCACCACCAGTAAAGCTGTGCATATCTGTTCATACAATGTACTTGATAAACTGTATAATATTTGTAATATTTTACTGTTTACATGTCAGCCAATATTCTTCCATGTAACATATTGTATTGCCTTATTTAATAACAGTAATAACAAAACAACAAAGTAATAATTATGAATGAATATTGAAAACAAAGCAAATAATTAAAAAAAATAATTGACAAATACCTGTATACAGTATACACATTTGAAAATATTTTTATACATTCTTATAAAACAAGCATATGAATGATAAATGAATGAAATAATTATACTGTCTTATGTACACAATTCAGCAGTTTATATTTCTTGAAACGTACATACAAATAAAATGTTTATTTTCCTGCTTCATTTTGCAGGAATGAGAATGCTCTGCAGTGGTATGGCTTTTATTTAGCTGCTAAAAACTGCTGTAAGATACCATGTTTTCATTTTCAGAAAAAAATAAAGCTGTCCTGTATAGCAGAATTTGAAAATTGTTCTGTATTCATTAAGGACTAAGATAATTGCTCTGAGAGGTCTTCCAGTTACATTGCTGCAACTTTAACTTCTCACAGTTGTAATTTGATGTCGGCTGCAATTCTTAAAATGAGTTTTTCAAAGTTAGTTTCCTGGGAATATTCTGAAACAGAATTTGGAAATGTGCTGATGAGAATGAAAAGTCAGTTGCGGTACCTGAAAATAACTGAAAAAAAATTTCATGTACTCTGTATTATAAGCATCCATCTCACGGAACTTGACTTCTCTTTCAATGGAACGTTGGTTAGCTTGTGGAAAAAAACAGAAATATGTTTCTTATAAATGGGCTTGCATTTAGTATATCAGACAGTAGCAATGAATATTATAAGCAAACAGTTGAAATTTTGGAAAAACGGATTATTAAAAAGGCTAGTGTAATTTTGATAAGCACTGTATAAAGATCACTGTTAATATGCACTTTGCCCTTACAGTGGTATAGCAGGATAAAGCACTAAGTCCTGGACAATCCCAGTCTGACTAATAGCTTGGGCACTTGGAGTGGCAGGAAGAGTTGGATGTGACCATCCCATGGGGAGGACAATGACATGGGCTTCTCTTGTGATGATCTCTGGTGGAGACTGGGAATCTCACAGGATAAGGAGGCAGGGATGGACATGACTCTGCTGTATTGGAGGTGGGACAATATGCCACAACATCTCCATTGCATGCTGGTCCCTCAGATGTAACTACAGACATCATGGGGGGAGTGAGTAGGGCATAAAAGATGAACTCCCTAATGGATGTGGATGGCTGAGACCCTCAGGATGCCCTTAATTTGCATTACTGGACCCAGCAGATCAATGGAGTAAGTCTGAGGAGGTTGGAGTAGCTGGTAGATCTGATGTGGACATGGAAACCGAGGAAAAAATCATTAATATGTTAATGCTTTTTCATTTGTGAAATTATTATAAAAGAAAAGCAGCCATTAATATGCTCATTGAGTTGTGAAATCATTATAAAGAAAAAACTGTTGTTAATATGTACTTTGATTTATGAAACCATTGTAAAGGAAAAAAAAAACAGTGGAACTTAGCTGAAATTACATTTTTTTATTTTAATTGTTATAAAGAAAATGTAGTAGAATGTAGAGTGAGTTGTTGGGTTTTTCAGCATGCAAACTCTACTAACCCTGCCTAAGCCTAAAGTCTCCAGTTGCATTTCCTAACCCTAAAACACGCCACAAAGTCGTTAACCCTGAAGTCATCAGATGCTCCCTAATGCTGAACTCCCCTCCCAGTTCCTAACCTTAAAGGTACCACACTGCTGCCTAAATGTTAATCCCACTCCTGATCATTGTATGAAACCCCAAAGTACCCCTCTACTCTCAACCTCCATTGCTCTTCATGGCTGTTGCACTTACCTTATTTGGACTCAGCTACTGTGTTCCAGCAACATATGGCAACTCCACTCTCTCCACACAGCTGTTGCACATCACCTGCATATGTAGCTCAGTTTGAGCATGAACAGCAGCCTGTGTGAGCTACAGGACACCCAAATCCCTGGCTGTATGACAGTGGTCTTTGAGTCTTTGAGCCTCTCGGAACAGAACACTTGCTGTAGACCTGATACCAATCATGTCGTATAAGGCTGAATTATGGTTACTGAGCTCCTGATGAAGAAAATTTAGGACAGGCAGGAAGAAGGCAAGAGGCAGTGAAGGCATCCAGCAAAGAGATAGATGGATTGCATGAGAGATGACCTGAGAGAGTCGAGCATGACTGTCAAAGATGTTAGGATAGTGTACTTGAATAAGGAGAGATGGAGACAGTTGATGTAACACCCTGACCCCATGTAGAAAATGGGAAGAAGTGTGTTGAGGATGACATTAATGATGACAAAGCATGGTTACTGAGCTCCCTTTACTGTGTGACTGTTGTGATGCAACTGGCATCTTCTTTTGCCAGTGTTCTCAAGAATGTAGACTGCCCGTGGGCATTAATTTTACATAGTCTTGAGTCCTATAAATGAAATAGTATAAAACAATGTAACATAGGTGTATGATGACTACTGCTACTCACAATAAGAAATTTCTGTATCAAAATGTTGAAGAAATTTGACTTTTCCAATAAGAATTAGTAATACAGTATCATTGTTTCACTTGATTAAACAGTAATTCAATAAACAAAGTTACAGTGAAGATAGTACACGCAAAATATTTAGGAAATATTTACTTCAGAGATGGTTCCTGTAATAATAATGAATCCTTCAGAGGATTTAGAACGACAGAGATCAGAGGGGTCAGTGATGCTATAGGAGTAAGGATTGTTAATGCTGAGTTTGGGTGTCTGGAATTATGAAAGGTGAACGGCTCCATGTGGCAGAAAATTAAATGATAAATAGCATGGCATCATATTAAATGATTAATGTTTACAGAATATACCATATCTTTTTAATGACACCCTTGTGTTTCATGTCTTTTATACAGTCAGAGTTGATCGCAACAGCTATATAGAAAAGTAGTTTCTTCTCTTCTTGTGCAGTTTTACTCACTGCCATCAGTGTCTTTTGGATACCCTATGAAACCTTAAATGTCAAGATGCCAAGGAACCAAATCTCTGAATACAAATGACAAAAGTATCAAAACTGCAGACCTGTTAAATTTAACTTTTGGAGGTTTATACTGATTGTCATGCTTGATTTGCCCCTTTACATGGTTTTCTGAATCCCCCTTTCTTCCGCATGATTTGGAAGCTATTTAGTACACAGGAAACTAGAGCACATGATTAACATCCCAGTATGAGTCACATGTTACATTGCCCCTTTTCAGGAGCAGAAACAAATTACTTTGTGAGGTAGATTTTTATATCATCATTCATTAAAATGTGAAGCTTTTATATTGTCTTTGACAATATGCTTGTATTTTTGCATCATTTATGTCACTCCCATTTTTTTTAATTTGTATTTCAAAGTAGTGTCTTACATCCTACTGGAAATGGAGAAAGCTATGTGTTATTTAGTATTCAAATGTTATGCTAAATACATATCAGATTTTGGTTGGCTGTGCCTCCCTTTCAAAATCCTTTGCACCAATTTTTCGATGTCTGTTAAGTTAAGAGGTATACAAAAAAAGGGGAAAATTCTCACACAGGAGAAAAACAGGGCCATTCCATGCTCCACACCACACTTAATTTATTAAAAAACATATAAGTAAACTCACTGTTAAACACTTTTATCCCTTATGTGAAAAAAGACTTCTTCACAGGACTTTTGACCTTGTGTTAATTTTACATGAGAGTGGTGTTTCACAGTCCCCGGGAACATTTTATTTTGTTACCAATGTTTGGAGGAGAAACGCACTGCACATGCGGTTCCTGGTTTAAACTTCACAACTACATGGCTGCTCAGTTTAGTAGTTGAATTTTTACTTTCCTTAATGGGAAGCATCTGTAAAAATATTAGGCAAAAATGTTAAAAGCAGTACTGTGGAAACATCATGGAACATTCTTTTCCAGTATAATATTGCACTGTTCCATTTTATTCATATTATTATCATCTATTAAACTGAATTCCTATAGACTTACAATCAGTATATTTAATATAACTCCAGTAATCTTTGTTTTTCAATGAATGACAGTAATTGTTTCATCATTACAAAGTAAAAATTAGCAATGGAATTTCAAAATAGCATAGAAGATTGCAATGAATTACATAGTAATGACTGAACATTATCTAGTAGTATATGAAATGTAACAAGAGATTTGTACAATGAAATTATATCAGAAGGTGACATGCTAGAATGTATTTGCACAATAGATATATTGATACTGGTATCTGAATGAAATTTAATAGATGTGCTAATTTTTTTTTAATATACACTGACATTTTATGATGTGCAGTGGAATTGTATTGTTTAAAAACAACTATCATGTTTTGGCATTTAAAGTTTGCCAGTATCTTAGCTTGTAATGTGGGCTTCTGCAAAGTTTATAAAAGGAAAAAGAATCATATTAATGACAGAAAAAGGTGTATTGCTAGGTGCTTTGCCAAGGAGAGAGTGTGATGATAAACACTCTGGATGTTCTGGGCACAATAATGAGGGTGATCTGGTTATGATCACACTAGCTGTATTCAACTGAAAAAAAAAAACTAACAATTTGAGTGTTAATGTGGCATTATGACTGTATGTTACTTTTGGCATAAAATAAGTAATTATTCCCTTACTGACCATATCAGTATCAGTGGTTGTGTTTTCCTGTGTAATCATGTCAAATACTATCTGTAATTGAAGCATTTTTGTTCCTAAACTTATGAATAGCAGCAGAGAAGAAGCCATTCTTTCCCTGAGAAGCAAGTCTTCACTGACAGCACAAAACAGTATTGCTACAGTGTATATTTATGTTGGGGTTATCTTTCAAAATATTTGTTTCCATGTCTTTTAACAGAACAGTCTTGTTATCTGCAGGGTTAGTTTTAATTAAGGTATATAAACAGACAGCTTTAAAGTCAAGGAAGGTGTTTCATATCCACTAATAAGAAAACTATTTCTAAATTGTCATACATAGTGTTTTACATCTATATTTCACATTGCATTTTAGCTGCTTTTCAAAGTGAAGAATGCTTTTTATCAGATCCTCATTTGTTTGATCTGATTAGGACAATTAATTATATGTTGATGATATTTACTTTCATCCTCTATCAGTACAGGTTGTGGGATTCAGTTTTTAGTTTTTCCCAAATTTTAGGTAATATGTGTGGTTTAGGGGATTGAATGTGCAGAGTGTTTTTAGAGCAAAGTTATGTCAATGTGATCACAGAACATGTGGTTAGAGAAGTATTTCCATTACCTACACAGTTGTTTAGTTATGGAGTAATTATTTAATTAGTATATTCCAAGATGTGGCATAGAGGTTCATACACCACTGGAAAACATTTTTGTAAAGTTTTACTAGATTGCATTTTCAATAGATCAGTGTTTAATAAGGTTGCATTTAACTAAATGATATATACTCAACACTATATAATGCTGTGCATGACGAAGAAGCAAAAAAATAAATTGTGTATCTATTTTAGATCACAAAGTTTAGAAAATTATTTTTATAGCTTCACTCTGAAAACTAAAATATGATGCAGGGAAATGTTTGGACTTTTAAAAGTTGATCTTATGCGTAAAATGTATATGTCAAAACATGAAACTGTAATAATAAACTGTTTAATGAAACTTTAGATGCACTGTTACTCTGAATACAATAGCAACCATTTTTTTAAGTTTTGCTTGTTTTACATTGTAGTAAATGCAAAACAACAGCTCATTGAAGAGATAATTGACAAAAACAAAACATTCTCCATTCTGCAAACCCTTGAATGTATGTGAACTTGCAATGGTATAAGAAGTCACAATTTTTATTAACAGGAGAATGCATCTATTAATAAATGCAATTACTGCTGATGAGTACCACCATTTAATTGTGAAATGTCCTTTAGTCATAACTGAGCATGTAAATGTAATGCTTATATATTGTTAAATGTAGAAATGTTAGACTGTTCACATGTTCTTTAGCTCTTATGCCTTTATCCGTTGAATTCTGAATGACATATTTTATGTCCTTATTAATCTTGGTAAAATGATTTACTGTTTGTTAAAACTTCAGTTTTTAAAACGTTTTGTAACATCTGTTCCATTGTACTGTAAATGCAGATACTATTTACTCTAGTGTGAGCCCAGGTCATCATTAAAAACGCATTGGGCCATTCCACTTACCTGCTTAAAAGCAGACAAACCAATAAGCCCTCTTGATGAGATTCAAATCAGTAACCTGTCACACAACTCATGGGGTGCAATCAGTATAATAAAATAGTGCTAAAATGTGAAGTCTTGAAATTCAGAATGTCAAACACATTTGGCATGACTGCAGTGAATTAACTTCCACTTTTCTTGTCATGTCTTTAGTCCAAGATCATCTACAGAAGTATTTTTATAATAAAAAATACCTGACAAGATATGCAAACAGGTTAGCCCACTTCTCTTTTGTGTTAGATAATTTTATGATGAAATTATGTAATAGAACAGTATGGCATTACAGTCGTTGTAAACAACAACATGTAAAATTATTTAGGTCACAGAGTAGTGCAGTCTATAGTAATTAAAATGAATACACAGTACTGTCTAAAACACTGCTAGCTATCACTCTCAACATGGTTTTCAGTTGCATTAGTTATGGCATTAAGACTGTCAACGCCATGTTTTAAGAACTTCGTAGTAGAATAGAATACAAAATGGTGCTGCACAATTTTTCTTTGTGCTTTCTTGGGTTATTCCAAGTAACAGATGTGCATTTTTTATTTAGCACATTGTGCAATCTATTATAACAGAACGGTAAATTAGACACAGTACTGACACAACATTAGGCTATAGAAACTGCGGTGGTACAGCGGTAGCATTGTTGCCTCACAGCAAGAGGTTCTCCTGTTCGATTCTCGGTTGGAGTGCCTTCTGTGTGGAGTCTGCATGTCCTCCCCCTGGTCAAGTGGCCTCTGAAAGACATGCATGAATGGGCGTGCCTTCGCTGAAGGTTGGGCATCGGGCTGGCAACTCGGCACCATAAAAATCTACTGCCAATCATTAGTGGACCGGAGTTCCACTGTGGCACCCCCTAACCAGGAAAAGCCGAAAAGACAAACAACAATTGACACAATATTAGGCTATACAAAGAAACCACACACTTAATTAAACAGCCTCACATATCCTTTCCTATTTATATCAGAAGAATTTGTCTTTGCATAACACACAGTAATAGAAAATAATCACTATATTCTGTAATACCTGTTAAGGTTATATGAATTATATCTCAATACCATATGCCTGAGCTTCCATACTTAAATATATATAGGGGGCCAAAAACAGGAAAAAATACACTGTTAATTGAAAAAGCAATATAGTGTTGTTCTGTGACAATAGGCACTATTCCTTAATTCAGAAAAGGAGATGGAACTAAATCAGAATATAAATGCTTAATCAGTGTTACTTCAACAACACAAATTTATGCTATATGTACTTAAACACAGAGTTGGAAACTTACAAGCTGCACAGTATAATGCAAAACTAAAATGGAAATAATATCCAAAATGCAAGTGTAAGTTAGGGTGTTATATAAAATTACATCAGAGGAGGAGATAAAAGAAATTTAACAGAGAAACTGGAAACTAAATGGATTTTGTGTTTTAGGGCTCATTTTCCTCCAGGCTTAAATGATATGTTAAGCATTAAGCCTATTTTAAGAGAGTTGCATGATAAGAGTCATTAAAAATAATGCATAATTTTTAAGTTTTTATTTAAGAAATGAACTTCTTGTTTTAGTATTTAATTAGCTAATTGTTTCATTGTTTATTGTTAGTTTAATGTATTTAAGTGACTTTTGTAGCAGGAAGAATTTGATGCCTGAAGAAGCAGTGTGAATACTGGAAAGGTTTTACGTGCTTCTGAATAAATCAAGGTACTCGTGGTTCAAGTCTTCTTTTTGTTTTTACATGTGATATATATTGAGATTTTACTGGATTTATACCTATATATATATATATATATATATACATATATAATATTTTATATGTGTGTATTAAGAATGCAAGACTGTTTCTTATAATTGTATCTGTTTAGCAATTGTTTAAATGGAGCTTTTCTCCCCAGGCCTCCGCTGAAAATGGACTTGTGTCCAGTCGGACTTTTCATCAAATGTAAAATAAAATAAATAAAGGTATATATATATATATATATATATATATATATATATATATATATATATATATATATATATACTTTTTTTATTTCCTGTAATCCACAATTTGATTCTGTCAACCTCCATTTGCCTTTGATCAAGTCATTTAACCAGACAGCACTCCAAGCCTGAGGCCAAGAAAGCACTACTCTGCTTAACAAGTACAAATAAATAAATAAATAAATAAATAAGAGACAAAAGCCATTCCCAGTGCAGGATGCAAGATCTGCCAGTGTTAGTAATGTTTGTTTTACTTATTATTTTAATAAAACAGGCATTTCTTCTGTGATCAGATAGGTTGGAATAAATATTATGGTTGCTTTTGGTGACTGACATAAAAATTCATATGAAGTCAGAAAACATAATACTATTGGTTACATATCACTATATTAACATGCCTAAGCATATTTACATAGCAATGTTAAAGATTTTAGTGGACTGCATCAGTACAATTATACTGTAGTGTGAGATTTTTGTTCAATGTATTATTATGTGCTGTACCTAAATATTGCAGCTGTCTTCCTTGTGAAGCTTTAGTATGCATTGTGGGTGAAAGAAGATGAATTGTTTTTTGTTGTCTTGAACTGCTAGAGTTGACATTCCGTTCTAAATGTAGGGTTAGTGTCAGAAAAAAATGCAAAACCCTTTAAATACATACAAGTTATGAAAGGAAAAGCACTGTATTTATTTAGAACCCTAGCAATGTACTTTCATGCCCTTATGGTACTATATTGCATTGTCCCAGTTTTGTCAGCAGTATACTGTTTTTTCAGGTATCTTCACAATACATTTAGAGTACAGTAATCCTAAAGACCAGGGTACTAAAGTCTGTTTTTCTGATTCCAGTTCTTACATCACTGAAAAAAATCTGTGTCTGTGGTATTAAACTCCATCATGAAAATAAAAATGCAAAAGTTAGGATGTCACCTTCAGAGCTGTGCTGCACTGAACTCCAAAAGAATACTAAACCACCTTCACCTGTATTTTGTAGCCAAACACCTTTTTGTCTGAAGATGAGCTGCAGTTTTCCAAACATTATGCAGTAAACTTAACTTCTCCAAGGGGGGGGGGGGGGGTTACACAAGCCGTCAACAGTAATCATACTATTAACGTGGTATAATGTTGACCTGACCAATGAGTTCAACACTATACCCCATGCCTGCTTTAAATGTTGATCCCTGTGAGAGAAGATGTAAGGTCAACAGGCTAAAAGATAAAACCTGTACAGTTGGAGTGGCAGGCATTCCATCAGAAAGCATCTAAGTAACCAGTGATGTCCCCCAGGGCTCAGTACTGCAACCATTCCTTTCTTAGCATTTACGTTTCCAGTCACCAGACACACAACCAGGACCTCTGGCTAACTAGGTTTACAGAGAACTGTAAATGTCTCAGTATTGAAATGTCAGGACTCACAATGCTGAACCAAAATGATGGAAAAAATACTGGAGAATAGTGAATATCAGACATTGTTTTTCTCTTTTAAAACTGCTTTTGCAGGCAGTGGGAGCAAGCCACCTAAATACCCAAATATATATAATATATATATATATATATATATATATATATATATATATATATATATATATTTACACATACACACACACACACACACACACACACACACACACACACACACACACACACACACACACACAACTAAACAACTACAAAGACTCCAGAGGTTCCTAAGATCACCACAGGCTTAAAGACCCTGTACTACCAGGGGAAACTGGAAGCACTGCCTAATTATTCATTATCTTATAGACTCTTAAGGGCAGATCTATCCCTCACCTTCTGTGCCATTAGAGACCCAGTTGCCCTGAATTCCCTGTATCTCTACAAGTCTAATAGTTTCACAAATACCAGAACCAGGGACCTACATCTTCACCAATAGGTAAGTAAAATAAGACAGACAGACATACAGATTCATCATGCAGTGCCCCCCCCCCCCTTCATCTGGAACAGACTGCATCTGCAGATGATCACCCTTCAAACAATACCAGGATAACTGGATGGGTACTGCCAAAGTTTCCTGGGATTGACTGGCCTAGGCTTTATGGAGAAATTAGAATCCTCCGGCTATAGTCCCTATCAAGGTGTGAATGGTTCTGAAGATCTTTATTAAATTTACACATACAACAAAGGCAATCTCACATTTGGGATTCCCAAAAACACTATGACTCCTTTAAAGATACCCTCACTGGAAACCAAACTTGTACACAGCCACACCAACATGTATCACTGGAATTGTATATATAAATATAAATATATGAGATCATTTTTAGAGTTTCAAGATGGCAGACAGTCTCCTGCACATAAAAACTGAGGACTTGGAAATGAAAACTAACATCTCTAATGTGTCATCATGTTACTCATGAGGTCTCCCTTCCAAGACACAAATTAGGAAAGTGTAAATGTTTCAGCTTACATGTTAAGATTTTTAAAGTGCTGTTTCTCACTCAAAATGGGATTTTTAAGTAAAAGATGACTACAGCAGACATGACAATACAGCCAGGATGTGCTAAATGTGGAAATGGAATACAAATACTGCATTTTGTTTCATGCTTTTGTACATTTTTTGTGTACTGACACTATAACATTTCACAGTCACAATGAAATGTAAGAACAGTACGATAGAAATAAGATTACTTAAATTGCATATAAAAAGGATAAATGTCTGGGTTTATTATAAGGCCTCATACTACATTGGAAGACATGTCTCCCTTTTCCCCTTTGATATGCTGCAGTCATGACACTATTTGTGTGGGGTCTGTTTTCATTCATTTCCCCCTGTGTTGCTGATTGTCTCCCCTTATGGCTAATATTTTTGCCAGAACTTAATAAATTATGCAAGATTAGTGCTACATCCAGAAGGAAAGAAAGCTACTTTTATATATAAAAGTTTTGTGAAGGAAATGCTTTAAAAACTTCAGTGCATTGTTGCCTAACATGGTAACATCTATTAAAAGTAAGGAGAACTTAGAAGAAGCTACAGAGTGACGTAAATACTACATAAGGAAGATAATGCTTTATATATATTGTAAGGCTTCATATTGCTGTGCATTCTTCATGCATTATTCATAAGATATTCATTCCATTTTGTTCGAAATATTCCCCCCTTCGATATGTCACGGTAGTCATATGGTTTCCTCATTCCCCATTTTCTTTTATGTTTTTTACCTGTTCTAAATGAGGTATAACTTACATGACACACTGTGTGACATAAAACCAACACAGCAGCAATATAAGAAATGTACAATGGCATTTTAATCTCTTCATAGAATAATAAACAATAAATATTGTGCAGTACAAATGCTGAAAGGGTTACACTGATGAAAAAATCAGACTGACTAAAGAGAGACAGAGCAGATAAGGAGGATAGATCATTTTAATGCCTCGTATTGCATTGTACTGTTCTCATGTTTTTCCTATGTGCTTTCATTTTGTGTCTTTTTTCACTTTGATGTGCATTACACATTTTGCATGTGCTCCACTTTCTTTTACATTTCCTACCGTCACACTACAGTTTATGTATTGGTTATGGCAAAGTTGAAAAATTATATGCAAGTATCAGATACAATAGGAACTAAAGTTATTCTTAGATGTACATTCCATAAAATAAATGGTTTTACAATTTATGTGTCTTGTTTTATATTGTCACATCTGACACAATAAAAAGTAATGTGAGTGTAGAAGAAATTAATTGCATGAATTAGACAGATAGCAGATAGGTAATTTAAACCTTTGTATATATTGCAAGGGCTAATAATGCATTACACTATCTCATAAGTAGTTATTAGGCATACAGTCCAAAAGACTATTGAGGAGCCTAGACCAATTTTTCAACTTGCCAGAAAGCCCCTCCTGGTTAAGTGAGTTGCTCGAGGTCATGCAGTAAACAAATAGGGGCTGAGAAAAATCAGACCCTGGACCACAGGAAACAGCGCATTAACAGCTCATAGCTTTAATCCTGTTTACTAACTTCCAAACTTAATGATGCATTCACTCCCCTTCAGAGAATCTAGCCCTGGTCTCCTACTTGACAAGTGGTGATACTCATAACGCTATACTAACAATTCAGTGGGAGTCACACCCATTCACTGTAAATACTTCCTCTTCATATATCATCATAATTGCAAAGTCTGTGAATGCACCACTTTGTTTCATGCTTTAACACCTGAACTATACGTACCTCCTTCTATTGTTTATGCCTAAAGTAAGTAAGTTATATGTTCACTGCTGCATGCAGTACAAAGTGAAGCTATGTTATATGTAAAATGAAGTATGAAAACCTTATGTGGTGTATCATGCAATATGAAACCAACAAAGGGATATGTGATATTTGCCTACAATGCTTTTGTTCACTTTTTATATGGAACGAAACAACAAATATAATGCAGTAGAAATGATGCAAGCCCTAAACTAATAATCTCTGCAGATGCTCATTATAATATAAACAATTCTGTTCAAACAACAAAGGCAATGGTAAGATGACACTGGATGTACAATCTTCTATAAAACATTACAAAATATGCATCGTAATATATGTCAGTCATATAGTGTACAATATAAAATGCCTGAAAGAAATGCATAGCAATACTTAAAGTAATAGCAAGTAACTCAGAATAATATGGTTTGCTCAGCATACTCTGCTGAATAAAAACATTACAGAATATTAACATCTGTTACTATGGTCAGCATATGCAGTTTTAATAAAAACATTACAGAATATTAACATCTGTTACTATGGTCAGCACATGCAGTTTTAATAAAAACATTACAGAATATTAACATCTGTTACTATGGTCAGCACATGCAGTTTTAATAAAAACATTACAGAATATTAACATCTGTTACTATGGTCAGCACATGCAGTTTTAATAAAAACATTACAGAATATTAACATCTGTTACTATGGTCAGCACATACAGCTTTAATAAAAACATTACAGAATATTAACATCTGTTACTATGGTCAGCACATGCGGTTTTAATAAAAACATTACAGAATATTAACATCTGTTACTATGGTCAGCACATGCGGTTTTAATAAAAACATTACAGAATAGTAACATCTGTTACTATGGTCAGCACATGCGGTTTTAATAAAAACATTACAGAATATTAACATCTGTTACTATGGTCAGCACATGCGGTTTTAATAAAAACATTACAGAATATTAAAATCTGTTACTATGGTCAGCACATGCGGTTTTAATAAAAACATTACCGAATATTAACATCTGTTACTATGGTCAGCACATGCAGTTTTAATAAAAACATTACCGAATATTAACATCTGTTACTATGGTCAGCACATGCAGTTTTAATAAAAACATTACAGAATATTAACATCTGTTACTATGGTCAGCACATGCAGTTTTAATAAAAACATTACAGAATGCCAGTGGATATTGCTATGGACAGACTACACAGTTTTAATAAGTTTGTACACTCCACTGCTACTTTTTACCATTACTGTATAATAAGCTGGCACAATTCCTTTTAATATGACTATGGTGGTGCAATACACACATAATATAAATGAATAATGCATTTAAAACAATGCAGCACTACTACTGTGTAGATCAGGTTTATAACACAAAAAAATGTAAAATTATACTAAGCTATGTAAATAGTACAATATAAAATTATTACAAAGAATGCATGCACATTGGTATCAAGTGCAATACTGACTAAGGTAATACAACACAGCTTTAATCAGAATATCACACTTCATATAACATTATAGGGTGCTAGCATATGTTAGCATGCAACACTTCATATAGCCTTAATAAGTACTGCATAATATAATAAATACTTTAACTATTTATGTCTATTGCATGAACA
>NC_056739.1:1384420237-1384467737 GCF_019279795.1 Protopterus annectens
TGTGTCCGCGAGTGTGTGTGTGTGTGTGTGTGTGTGTGTGTGTGTGTGTGTGTGTGTGTGTGTGTGCGTGTGTGTGTGTGTGTGTATGTCTGCACATCTGTTTGGCTGTAGAGAATTACCTTTACTATTGTAATGTATGAGTTGCTACAGAAAACATTATCGTGGTGAGATTTGATAGCATGGTGTTCAGTTCAGGGATATGGTAATGAGCTGGTACTTAGGTGTTTCTCAGTGTGGCTTTACCATGTTTCTGAATCAGAATTTCTCTCCATCTCACTAACTGACAAACCTTAGTTGGGCAATTATCTTGGGTAGATATGAGTTCTCTGAATCCTGCCCAGAGCATATATATTTAACCAACAGTGGGCAAATCCTGCATCAGCCATGGTCAGGTGAGGATTACTAGTAATCTGCTCCAGAGTAATTTAGAAAATATGTTATAATCTGGAGTCATTTAGAAAATATATGTCTTACATTTTTAATTAAGTCTATTGTGTAATGGATCATAAAAAATGGATGCTTTTACAAATACTAGGAAATGGAGGCAACTTCTCTACATAATGAGAATGTGCATATATCTAGTAAAATGTAGTTTAAGATAGTCATACTGTGGCAACACTCTGCATATGTTAAGTTCAATGGGCTATCATACAAGTGGCTTTCATGGTAGAAAATCCACTTATGTAATGAGCAAATTAGATAGGTCATGAAATATGTCTGAAAGAAATGGAGACATACTGGCTATCATCCAAGATTAAACTGTTTATGTGGCCTTTTAAATTATAACATTAATTATTTTAGTTTATTCCAAGGGACAATAAAATATGAGAATGGAATTCTTAAGAAACTTAGTGTTCTCAGTAGTTCAACATGTAGAATACTCACTTTTGGTGCTGGAATATCAGAGTGCAGTGGCCTGTACTCCTACCCCAGATAGTTGGACTAATTTGCTAATGTTGAAATTGTAGTGTGGCATAAGGAGAGTGTTGCACTCCTACATATGCTGTCCTTCAGATGAGACATCTACCTAATTTGCAATGCAACACAGGTGGATGCAAAAGATCCCAATGCACTAATTGAAATGAGTAGGGGTCCTTTATTTGTATTCAATTTACAGCTTAGTCACATAAGTATTACGTATTACATATTTTGAAGATATTCGTGTTTTTCTTTTCTTCTTTTTTTGCAAACATTCACAATGGAGAAAAACTAACAATATTTCATTTATTAGACTAGCACTCTTTTTTTCCACAATCACCATTTGATTCTTTTAATAATTAAAACACATTTTCCATTAAACATAATCTCACTGAGTCTTTCATTCCAAACAACCCATGTAACATAAAATATTCTTCTATCTGTTTTAACTTATCCTCTTTTCTTAATATCTGTTTAAAATCCATATGCTATCATCTCCATATTTATTTATTTTTCTTTTATATTTCCAAAAATTTCTTTGCACAATTTCTTCCATAATTGTTTTACTATTTACATGTCAAAAATACTTGCTCTGCTGTTTCTTCTTCCTCACAATACAAACAAATTGTTTAATTTCAATCTTTATATGGCATATTTCTCTTAACAGGAAGTTTATTTATGCTAAAGAAATCCTGACTTTCCACCCAGTTTTTACACCATTTCTTTCTTTCTTTAATAGCTTTTATTTTTTTAATGTATGCAAGTTTTCCAATGGATTAACACAAAATGATTAATCCATTATCTTTTTATACCATACTTTCCTTCTTTCCTTTATCTCATCAATCTTTATCTTCCATATTCTTAGTTTTTTTCTAAATAATTTTGCATTTCATTATCATAATGTTCCCTTTTCTTATTTTATTAAATCTAACTTCTTCCCACATGTCCTTGTATTTACAATTAAATATCTTTAACTTCAATTTCTCTTTATTCATATTGAAAAATGTTTCAAATACTATTGGGTTTATTAAACCTAAACCATTACCTTCTTTATTTATGCATAATATTCAACCTAGAACTCCATATAAAAAAGAAAATAATTTCCATTACATCCTTTCATACATTTTTAAAATAATAAAAACACTTACTAAATATGCCATTTTACTATTCCACACAGAATCAACCAAGTTTACTTTCTTTTTATATGACAATATATGTATTTTCCACAATAAACCTAGTTCTTTTATACTTCTTATCAGATTTTCCCATTGTTTTTTCTTTATTTCCTGATTACCAAACTCTATTTCTAATTCTGTTATTTCAGTTAACTTAAACTGTCTACCTGCTATCTTATCTTTACTTCCTAATCCTAGACTGTTTCTTTATTAAGGTCTATCCTTACTCTTTTTAATAATTCTGTAAAATATTTAATTACCTGTTTCATCCAAAGTAAATGCATTGTTTCAACAGCCATGTCATCTGTGAATGTCATTTTTACTTGAATTTGTGGACACTTTTCCATTGCACATTCTGCCCTTGTCATTTACCCTTGATTTCACTAACTATTAAATTCATAATTAAATCAAACAGAACACTACTCATTGGGCAACCTTGTCAAATTCCATTTTTCATTTTTTTTTTTTTGTTCAATAATTTTTATTTTTATTTTTACATTAATAAATGTCACAAATAAAAACCATCTTACAACATGACCGTGTGCATATATATATATATATATATATATATATATATATATATATATATATATATATATACATACATACACACATACACACATATATACATACATACACATACACACATATACATATGTTATACATTGATGTCAAATACCACAGGATATAGGTCATACAACATATCTATTTACACTATGTACATAGATGCTTTCATTGTTAATTCCACAGTTATATAGACAGTATATACAATCGTAATATCCAAGTTATTATTTAATATCTGAACTTGTATGTGTTCTTTGGTTCCATTATAGTGTATTTCTAAGTTGCTGTGTGATGAATTATGCTAATATGATGTTAAAGGTTTGTTCCCAAATTTCTCTGGATTTCATGTTTTTGTTTCTTTTATCTATTACTATTTTATGAGCTAAAAGGTGTTGTATAGCTATTTGTTTAAAACCCTCCCAAGAGATATTTATCGTATCTAGCCATTTAAAAGCTATATACAGTTTCATTAGTAGGAAAATTGTTAAAAGTGTATCTGCTTGTTTTCTTGGGATGTTGGGTGGGAGAATTTGTAACAGAGTGAATTCCCAAGTTAATGTTGATGTTTGATAACCCGTTTTTTGTAATTGTACCTTGAGAGAGTTCCAGACTTTATGGACACATTTACAGCTCCAAAATACATGGATTAAGTCAGCTATCTGGTCCTTACAGTGTGGGCAGAAAGGTGATTTTGATGTGTTAAATTTGTGTAGGATTGCAGGTGTAAAATAAGCATTATTATTGATCATGAGCTGAGTGTATGCTAACTTTTGAGGGTAGAATCTTCAGTGTTAGATTGATTGCCTGGTTTATTTGCTGATCATCTATGGATGGTTTAATTTTTCTCCAGTAGTTAGAGAAGAGGAGGTCCTTCTGGTATTTGATTTCATTTATCATTTTATACGAATTGGTAATAGTTTTCTTTGTTGTGATAATAGTTTTCCAAAGCCTGCTACAAGTTTCTATGTCACTATTGGTCATAGTAATATTTTGGAGATAACTGGAACACAGTTTTTTGATTTGTCTTAGGATTATTATGTGTGATTTAGGGAGGTTTAAGTTGGTCCTCATTTCTTGTATTGAACAGTTAAGGTAGGGATAGATATCTTGGATTGTTTTATCTTTTAGTCTAGGAAAAGGGACTAAGTCCAGCATCTTATTGTTTATTTTTAAATTTGGGTTTTATGAAGGGGTTGCAGTATTGTCATGGCATGTCTAAGGTTCAAGAATTGAAAGAGTTTTTATGCTAGGTTGATAGAATGTTTTAAGGGCTCTATAATGTTATAAGTTTGTATTTCTTTCTGCTTCAGGAATGGAAGTGCTTTGGGATTGAAACCTAGAGCTTTAATATATCTATAATATATTGTCACCCAGAGAGGAGACCAATTTTCCATTGACGGGTTATGTTCAGCTATTCTCAATATTCTGTTAGTGTTAATGATCGAGTAGTACATTTTAAAATCTGGTAGATTTGGTCCTCCTTTGCTTTTGGGGAGTGTTAATTTTGGATAGGAGATTCTGGTTTTTTTGGGTTCTGTTTTTTTTGGGTTCCCATATAAATTTTTTCTAGGAAGGTATGAATTTGTTTGAAGAATTTATTATGTATTGTCTGTGATGTCATGAATATATACATTAATCTAGGTAAAATCTTCATTTTGATTATTGATACTTTGGCCAAGAATGGTAGTTTTAGGTTGTTCCATCTTTTGCAGTCTTGCATTATATTTTGCCATTTAAGGTTTACATTGTGTTGGTAGAAGTCTTTGTTACTCTGGAAAAAGGTGATTCCCAGGTATTTAGTTTCTTCTTTAATTTTTATTGTGTTTAACAATGGTATTAGTGAGATGAGTTTGGGTGTTTTTAGGGGGAAAATATTAGTTTTATTAAGGTTTAGTTTGTAGTTAGACATAGTCGAGAAATGTTCAATTGCAGCTATTATTTTGTTTATATCTGAATTTGGTGTAGTGCAGTATATGCTCAGATCATCTGCAAATGCAGTGAGGTATATTTTGAAGTTGTGTATTGATGGAGGATTGTGATATGTATTTTGTTTAATGTATAGAAAGAGTGGTTCTAGGTATAGGTTAAACAGGAAGGGAGATAGTGGGCATCCTTGTCGTGTTCCATTTTTTATTAGGATCCTATTTGACCAAGTTTTATTTATATACAGAGATGTGTATGGGTTGCTATAGAGAGTTTGGATGATCTGAATGAAGTTATTGGGTATATTAAAGTAGGGTAGTGTTTGGAGTAAGAATTCTAGATTAACCATATCAAATGCCTTGTGGTCATCCACTACCATTGTGCAGATGTTGATATTGTATCAGTTAGCGTAGGATATTAGTGCATCTAATGTTAATGTATTGTCACTAGTCTGTCTATGTGGTGTAAAACCGGATTGTTCTGGGGAGAGGATTTTTTCTATCAGATTTTTCATTCTGTTTGCAAGTATAGAGGTAAATATTTTAGTATCTATATTTAAGAGGGAGATGGGTCTGTAGCTGTCGGGGTTTTTGGGGTCTGTGTGTTCTTTTAATATAAATATAGTTTTAGAGGCATTAAAGTGGATATAATTTATTTTATAGTTTATTATGTAATTCAGTGTATAGTATAGTAGTTTGGCTATCAAGGGGGAAAATGCTTTGTAAAATTCTGATGTGAGTCCATCCGGACCCAGCGCCTTATGCACTTTTAAGTGTTTGATTGTTGTAATAATTTCACTGATGGATATCGGCTCAGTTAGTTTTTTTTGTTGGTCTAAATTGAGTTTAGGGAATTTCAGTTTTTGAAGAAAAAGAGTTCTATCTTCCTTTGAGGTTTGTAGTATTTGTGCTCCATATATTTGAGAGTATATTTGTTCAAATGTTTTAAGAATGTCTTCATTTTTTGTGTAGTTTTTGTCTCTGTAGTTTATTTCTGATATATTGGAGGCATTTTTGTGTTGGCAGATAATTCTGGCCATAGCTCTAGATGGTATTTGAGCTTTTTCTGCGTAAGTGGCTAAAATTCTGGCTTCATAGAAAGATAGGTTCCTGGTTTCTAACATATATAGATCCCTTTGCAGTTTTAAAAGTTCTGCTTCTGTTTGGTTCTTAGAGTTATTTATTAGTTCTTTTTCAAGATGCTCTACTTTCCCTTTCAGTATATGCTCCTCTTTCAGTTGTATTTTTTTATAGTATGCTGCTTTTTTGATAAACAATCCTCTGATTTGTGCTTTGGTTGCAGCCCATTCTATGTCAGTTGGTACTTGGGAGTTAGTGATATTTGTAAGAGCTATTTTTAGTATTGCTTCTGTTTCTTTTATTACATCCATTTTGGAAAGTAAATTAGGGTTTAATGACCAATTATGACCCCTATTCTCTAAATATATCTTTTTGTCCCAGTTAATGTTGAGTGTGATTTTGGAGTGATCTGAAAAGAACCTGGTATGTATAGTTATTGTTGGGTCCATGTTAATGAATATGTCAGAGATTAAGAAGAAGTCTATCCTTGACCACATTTTGTGGCATTGCGAATAGAATGTGAATTTCCCTGTTTTATCTGCACTGTTCCCATGTTTAAAAGGGTCATATAGTTTGAAATCTTGTTTGAGTTCATTAAGGGCTAATGTGGCTTGTTTATTATGTGATTTGGTCAGATTAGATTTATCCTTTTCTGGGTTTTGATATGTATTCCAGTCACCTCCAATCACTAGGTAGTGATCTTTAAATTGGTTTAAGGTTGGGTATAATGACATAAAAAGTGTTGTTGGTTATTACAGGGTGCGTAAACATTAAGTACCATTATAGGTTTTGGTATTGTAGGACTATTAAATGTTACATAGCACCATCTTCCCTCCTTGTCAGCTTTGGTTTTAAGTATTTTTCCTTAAATTGTTTTTAATTATTATGGCAGCCCCAGCACTGTTTGTTTTCCCCTCTGAAGCTATGATTTGACTTATCCATTTCTTTCTGCTAATTTCTGCCCATTGATCTGCAGTCAAGTGCGTTTCTTGTATTAGTATGAGGTTGGCTGTGGTTTTTAATGTAAGGTGTAATAATAGTTTTCTTTTCTTCTTGTTTTGGAGCCCTTTAACATTCCATGATTCTATTTCCCACATTTATTTATTAGGTGTATTCCTTAGATAGGCCATGTATATTAGTTTTGTTTTGTTAGTTTTGTATGTGTTACTGTGTGATGGTTTAGGAAAGCATCTATTTATCCCCGTCCCTACACTGTGCCTAACCACTATATCCCTAGACCAGGAATAATCAGGCGGGAGGATGAAGGTTAATTATATGGTTTACCTTTACGTCTAATCTTGGAATGTGTTTTCTTTTTAGATATAGATTTACTCCATAGTATCCCCCCCTGTGTTACTATAAACAATGTGGACAAAGCTGAACAAACTAGTTCCCTCAACAAACACTGCTACTTAATATCCCTAGCCTCTTCCAACATATTATTTATACAGTGATGGTATTGCATTTAAGGTACAGCATGTATTGTTTTTGTCTTGTGACTAATTCTTTCTAATAGTATTTTTAAAACACCATATTAATATACATTCCTCAGTAAATTATAAGCAATATGTGTACCATAGTAACATTGTTAAACAATTAATCTTGTCATTTTTACATTTTTCTCTCATTTGACTTCTTTTTCCTCCCCTTTACTTATTCAGGTTTTGGCCTTGTTTGGTGCCTATAGTGATGTTTTTCCACATCAATCTGTGTGGGTTATAAAATATATACTTGGCACCTATTTAACAGAAGAAGGAAGTATAGAGAAACAAAAAAAAAAAAAAGAAAAACAGCTTAGCCAAACAGTCCTTCTGCTATAGTTAACATATTAAGGCTATATTTACATTATCCCAGGATTGTTAGGTTATTTTACTAATTTCCTGAGATTACTTCAATCCAGGATCTTTTAACACATTTCTAGTATTTACATAAAACATTTAGCAATTTTTTCCCAATATTAATCTATGAGCTAGCATAATTCTGACAGTTTATTTCTTGCCTATTATTTAAGGCTGGAGTTTCATTCACCTACACAGTACTGGGTGTACTGTTTTAGTGAATGGTTCAGTTCAACAGTACCTTATTTCTTCAAGGGTTTTGCTTGCAGGTTGGTTGACATCTATGGTGCAGCTTTCTTCTTTTAGCTGGTGCAGATCAATTTTCATTTTTCAGGCAGTAAAATCCTTTGGAGCTTGCTGAAATCCATTTTGTCTGACTGTTCTTAATGAAGCCATCAAAAGCCTAGGGGGACTGAATTTGCAAGCCAATATCCAAGATGGGAACTTCCTTCCTATATTCGTGCATCGGAAACAGCAGTTCATTTTTGGTTCTCACCCAGGCTGTGCTTCCCTTTCCTGTGTTCCTCATGGCTCACATCAATGACCCAAGGGCCTAGACAGCAAGGGAAAGATTTCAGAGTTGGATCCCAGCTAGAGTGCTCGTGAATGGGGTTGTTTTTTCATCCAAGGGACCTTTATCTTTTTTTTTTGTGGATTTATTTCACTTCTGAAGGTGGAATTTGCTTGAAAACAGCCAGGAATGTCTCTTTTGCCTCTTTGGGGTTAGCAACCATGTATTTAACCTCTTTGATGTAAAAGATTAATTGATTTGGATATTTCATCTGGAATTTGATTTTTAGGAACCTGCAGTATGGAGATAGTAGTTGTCTTGCTTGTCTTATTTGTATTGGGAGGTCTTGAGCAAAGGAGATTTTATTATTATTCCAGGTGAGTGTGCCTTTTTTCTTTGCTGCCAGTATGATTTTATTTACATCTTGGTAGTTTAATATTTTAATATAGACAGGTCTTGGTTTCAGTGATGTTTGCATTTCCCTCAGGGCTCTGTGGGCTCTCTCTATTGTTATTTGCTGCATTTCTTCAGATTCCTCTAGGAGGGAATTTATTATTTGCTTGATTGTTGGTATTAGATTGTTATGAAGTACAGTTTCAGGTATTCCTCTGATGATGATATTGTTCCTTTGAGATCTTGCTTCCAGGTCTGTTAATTTTGCTTGTAAGTTTTGTATTTCTTTGTCATGGGCATCATTTTTTGAGAAATAGAGTCTATTTTTATTTCATTTTCTATTATTTTGGACTCAGATTTTTCCATTCTGGATATTATTTGGCTGAATGAGTCACCAAAGGTTTGAAATTGTAATGATAAGTCCTTTAATGCTTGCTGGATAGGTAATAAGGCAGATTTTATGTCTTCCAGATTAGCTGGCTGGTCTGTCTTGGATTTATTTGTATTTTTAGAGTTGTCAGTTTGTTTAGTTGTCTTTTGTCTTTTTGAAGTTGTGTCTTTCTCAGGTGAGGCTAGTACTGAGAATTTGGTCTTAGTTGTTGTTGTTTCCATATTATTTTCCTCTTTTGACATCTTGCTGTATAGTGTTTTACCAATCTTGCAGTCAGATGCAGGGCCTTAGTAGCACATTGCTTAAGCTGTTATTTGGAAATCTTAGTTAATCCTGCTGTTTCTGAGCTGAATCTGTCACTTTGTCTTCCTCTTTTGTTTGCTGGATGATATTAGCAGTAAATATCTACAGTTATTTCTGTATTATTAATTCTGCGTTGCCTTCTGGGTTTGTTTTAATCCAGGGTATATCGAGACCTAGGTGATAGCAGTGCTCACAGAACAGCGGCCATTTTGAACTCTCTCATTTCTATTTCTTTACTTAAACATCCATTAATTTTCTCACTTTGTTGTTTTTATAAGAAGTCACACATATTCATTTTTTTACTAATATTGTAACTATCCATAGATTTCCATAACACTTCATGTTCTATTGTGTTAAAAGATTTATTAACATCACCTACCATTAATTTTACTTTTTGTCCCTCCTTCATGACATCATCTACTATTTCCCTTATAATCATTAAAATTTCTTAAAATCTTGTTCATTTAATACTGAAGACACTTTCTTCTAATATGTTTTGTATTTTATTCTCCATCCTCTTCTGTATAATCTTCATAAATATCTTATAATCAGTGTGATTTAATACTATTGATCTCCATTTTTATTTCTTCTTTATTCCATTTTTCCATACGCACTTTAAGATCCCACTGCAAATTTCTTTAAACTTAAAATTTTGTTCCACCCATTCATTCAAAATTTTTACAAGTGTTTTTGCCAATCTTTTAATTTTTTTATACATTTCATAACTAATCCCACCTCAACCTGCTTCTGAATCTATGTTAACTTGCTTAATTACTTTATCTAATTCATTTATGCTTATCTACTTTTCCAATTCTGAATTCATTAAATCTGCATTTTTTAACTTGCCAATCTTTTTGCATTTCTCTCATTCCCTTTCTTTTATACATTTCTTCTACAGATTACATCACTTTCTATAATTTCTGCTTGATTTTTCGTAATTTCTCCAATTTCTCCATTTTTATTCTGCATTTGTCTTATTACACTATTTTTCTGTTTTACTGTTTTTTCTAAATATGCTGATACCTCTTCCTTTTTCTTTGTAATAAATATCTTTCTTTAAATAATAAACTTTTATTTTTTTATTTTTTTCATATATTTATTTTTCATTTTCATAAAATATTATTTTATTATGTTTTAAACTTTCAAAAACTTTATCATATGTATCTACATATTTATCTTTCTGTCTCTTTCTTTTATTCATTTCCCAATTTAAATAACTCTCTTTGTACTTCTTAAAAAATAATCCACCAATCAGTCCAGTTTTTATTAAATGGTATCACTGTTAAATGTTCTTTCCATAACTGTGTGGTTATGTCTTCTCCATTACCTTTTATATTTCATTATTTTTCATTGTTTCTTTTTATTCCTTTTCCTATCTTAATGTAGTCATTATTTTCCTCAATCTCTATCCATATTACTAGGTGATCTGAAAATTCTGCCCATACTACCTGTTCTTCTATTATATTTATTATTTCTGATAAAATAATCAATTTCTGTTTTAAACATGTTTCTTTCATATGTTCATTTTTATTTCCTTTCCACAAAACTAACTTTCCACATTACAGTATTTCTTTCATTTTTTTTATCTTTTCCTTTTTTTTTTTCTTTCTCTTAAATCACAATTAAAATTCCCTGTTGTTATTATATTCACGTTCACCATAACAATCTAGCATTTGTTAAAATAAGTGACATTAACTGTTATCATTCGATAGATTTTTTTCTTGCCATCTAATATCCAGGATATCTACCCATTCTAACTATAATCTTGTATAATACCTTTATTGTTCTCCTGCATAAAATTGCAATCCTAGAAGAATATTAATTTCCTAGATTCAATATTATATGTCTATTCCATGTTTTCTGTCTGTAATATTTCTTCTTTTCTTATAAACAGTATGTCTTCCAATACAATTATATCTATAGCACTATTTTTACACCATTCTGTTATTCCTATTCCCCTTGTTACATTATAAGACTATTTACATTTATTTTTAATACTCCTAGATTATTTCTTCTTCTATTTGTTTATTTGTTGAGTATTATTTATTTTCTCTTTCCTTTCTTTCTTTTTTATTCATTCCCTTTTTTCAATCGTTTATATTGTGCCCTTAAATTTTCTTTTTCTGTCTTTAAATAATTTACCTATAGAAGTTTTCTTTTTAACTGCAGTCCAATTTATGTCTTCTTCATTACTAAATTCTGGAATTTCTTCAACATTTTTATCCAATTCATTTTTGCTAACCTCCTTCGATTTTGTCACTATTATATCTTCTTTTTGATTTATGTTATCTTTGGTTTCCCTGGTTTTTTTTTTACTTTCATCGGTTTTATTTTCACTTTCTTCTTCTATTTCTTTACAGTCCATTGCTTAATGTCCTTTTTGTTTACATGTATAACATTTCAACTCACACTGTTTTGCCCAAATGCCCCATTTTTCCACAAATATAGTACTTTTTGTTCCTCACAATTTTTCACAAAGTGCCCCTCTTTTCTACATAAATAACACATCTTATTTGCCCCCATTACTTTACCAAACCTCAGTTTCCTTCATCATTTATAACCCTTGGTATATGTATAATCTTATCATTTTCCATTTTCAAAATGACATTGTTGCCCCATCCCCCAGTCCATAAACCCCTGTCATCATATACTTTTACAATGTCCAACACTTCTTTACAAATGTCTTTCAAATATCTTTTTAAAGTCTCTCTTCTATCTCTGTCCAAAATTGGATATGTAACTTTTCTTCATTTCTGAAAAAGCAGTCTATCACACATTCAGGCCATGGATTTTAATTTTTCTTTTTTTCAGATTCACTAATAAAGTTATCCATGCTTTGCACAGTGTTTATAAGAATAAATGCTTTTACCTCTTGAATTGTTATGCCCAGAGGTAAAATAACATTGTCCCATACCTCATACCTGTTTAGATCCACTTCACATTTATTTTGTAGTCTCACTACTAATTTTTGTCTGTTTAAGTTCTCCAATTCATCTTTCTTTTCTTTTAATGTGGTGGTCACTGTCTCAGCAAATGTCTTCTTCTTTTTCTTCTCTTTATTCTCCTCCATGACTTTTGCTATCTGCTCCTTCTTTATCTTCTCTGTTATATCTCCCCACAACACTTCACCGCCATTCTCAGGATCACTTTGGTTTATCATCCCACTCAAAATATCATCCTGCAACCCTCCCAATTGAAGGTTGTTATGACCCACTCCTCTGTGTCATTTTTCAACTCTGCAAACAGCTTTGCTGAAACAAAATCTCTGAATCTATTGCCACACTATCTCTCAAGCTAGCATTCACCTCTGCTCCCTCACTTCCAGTTTCCATGGTGAGCAATATCCTCCCCAGCCACCACTGCACTAGGACTGAGATGAGTGCTTGTAATCACTGATGGTACTAGTAGTGATTATCATAATCAGTCGCCTTCAAACTGTCACAAACACCAGAACTCACAAAGGGCAAATTCAGACTAAAACACTTCACTAAAGCAAACTTCACTCTCCAAAGTGGAAGGTATAAATGCATTCCAAGCCCTACCCACAGCTGGAAGTGGTAACTAGCCAAAGCTTACACTAAAGCCCTGTACAATCACTTCTACAAGTGTATAGACTTGGCTGTTCCAGACATCAAAGCCCCAAGTAAAAAAAGCCTCCCTGGTGGGCATCCAGCATCAACAAACTTTACAACAAACATGAAAGGTTGCCATCTAAGAAAACTAAGGCGAGGCCCCAGCAATGGAAAAGCACCATCCTCAGCCTCAACAGGCAAACATGTCAAATCCTCTGAGTAATTTTGAGAAAAACTTAGCAATCACAGCCAAGAATAACCATAAGGCCTTTTACAGCTACATGCATAGCCTACAAGGTAGGACCCAAGCATGTGTGTAATTAGTGACTAACAGTATCACACATACAGATCATACAGAGACAACAAACCTGCTAGTGGACAGATTTGGCAAATATTTTGCTCCCTTACGCCCTCCAAACCTTTCACAAATCTTGCCCCTACCTCCCCCCAACCTTACATATCTGAAGAGCAGGTCATTAAAGCCTTGTCTAAGGCAAAAACACAGCCTCTGTGGGACCAGATGACCTCCCAAGCTATCTTCTAAACAAGCTAAAATATGAACTACTATCACCATTAAGTACCCTATTCAGTCAGAGCCTAACCACAGGTTTTTTTCCTGTGGAATAGAAAACATTAAGTTATTCTCCTCCACAATGGTGTCTTAGCAACAGACCCAGGGATCTATAGACCCATAAGTCTGACCAGCCTCACATGTAAAGCCATAGAACATATCATCATGCACCTCATAAATAAAGACATGGTCAACCTCTAAACCCTGATCTGACCCAATTCAGCTTCATTAAGGGCACATCCTGTCTGTTAAACCTGATGGATTTCTTTGAAAATGTGATCAGGACTGAGAAAAATGTGACCAGGGCCATTGACAAGGGCAAATCTGTGCACACAGCATACCTCAACTTGACAAAGGCCTTTAACACAATCCCACACGTAGGCATTACTGATAAACTTAGCAAATTGAATGTAAACCCCTTTGTTGTAAAATGGGCTGCCAACTGGATTATGAACCAGTTGCACACTATCAAAGTGGGTGACTCCACATCAACCAGCAGACCTGTCACCAGCGGGGTGCCACAGGGGTCAGCGCTGGTCCTCCTACTGCTTGCTATATACTTCTCAGAAGTTCAGGGCAAAACTAAGGGGCTGTGGCTGACCAAGTTTGTGGACTACTGCAAACTGGGTGCAATTACTGAATCCCCAAATGATGTCAGTATACTTCAGGAGGATCTTACGCAGACCAATAACTGGTGTTTTAGTCACGGTCTCAAACTGAATGCAAAGAAATGCATCATCATTCCCTTCAGTAAAAACATCCTTTCACACTATCAAATTAACAACAATACCCTGTGTACCTAAGAAATGGCAAGAGATCTAGGATCAGAAGTAGACTGCAACCTTAACTTTGACCACCATGTGTCTACTGTAGTAAGGAAGGCTTTCTACATAGCACACTTGATTAGCAAAAGCATCACCTCTAGAGAAAAGGATGTTATAACCCCTCTATACTCATCACTAATCAGGCCCATAATTGAGTATAATGCCCCCTTCGGCATGTATCGTACAAAGCACCTGCAACAATTGGAGAAAACTCAGAGGTTGCTAACTAAGAAGATCAAGAGACCTTACACAGAGCTTGTGCCTTACACAGACTGACTTAACTCCTTTCATTATACACAGTATCATATAGACTTAGTTATATGTTGGTGGAATTCACTTTGGATTAATAAAGGTAGTCACTAGATTAAAATAAGGATTTCATCCTTCCATTAGTGCCCTTACTATTTTCATTTTGGTTTTGGTCATGTTGTGGCTGTTTGGGCACATTTCTCCTACTTCTTTGGTCTTTATTATATAGACTTCTTAGGGGAGACTTATGCCTGGCTGACAGAGCAATCTCCAGCCCAAACCTAATGAATTTGCTGCACATCCATAAATCAAATGGGACTAGAGCTACCTGTTCCAGAGACCTAAATCTGGTCTACAACTTGAATAGGATGTGCTGGAGGGACAGATTTGTCTTCCAGTGACTGTCACATCTTTGGAATAGGCTGCCAATTCATATGAAGCAGAGCACTTCTATGACACTGTTCAAAAGGAACCTGGACGAGTGGATGGGGCACTGTAAATTCTTACCGGGGATAGTGCCCACAACCCTTCTGGACATGGGCAGTCAAAACTAAATACAATCCTGGGTACTGACTAGAGTATCTATTGTATTACATTGAGATGAAGCAGCTAGGCTTGAAATGACCTCCGGGTCAATAGCCTAGTAACCTCCTATGATCCTATGATCTTATGATCCTAAGTTCGCCAGTGCCCTGACCAGAGTTTCTCTAGTCAATGTCAATACCAGTGTCTTCCCTGAAAAGAGGACACTGGCCTAAATGTTCTAATCTGGTCAACTGATTATAAATAAATAAAGACTTTAAAGTTAGACAATGCAAGAAATTAAGGTAATTTCTTCAGTGTTGTTCCTTTTTCTCAATACAGTAATAGCCAACTGCTTGTTAAAAATGAAGGTGAAAGAAGGGAAAAGTAATCTGACATGCATTAATAAGAGCATACTGCAGCAAGGCCGAGCTATAATTGTTAGCTTTTTGATACAGGGTGTAGTCATGCATACCGTGTACTAAAATTATACACATCAGTACATAATTTCTGAGTATATGTCTGAAATATTATGCTTTATAAAGACCAGAATGTCTGTAATTGTCTAAACTTATGTCAACAAAATAATTCATATGCAGCCTTCTCAAACCTAAGGCCATTCTGCGAAAAATAGCAAGTTTTTTGTAGAGATGTATGAAAATGATGCATCTTTTCTTAAGTGTATTAGGGAAATACTTGAAGAGATGTGTACATTGTTTTAATGTTAGATGGGTGAGAGTGGTAATATGAATCACATTTCCTGGATGCACCACTGCTTAGAATTTCTGCAACTCTTTTTAACTAAGTTTTTTGGCTTACAACTGATTTTGTGTTGTATAAGATCAGAAGAAAACTGATTGCTAAGAGTGAGAAAGAAGGGATATCTTTTCTTCAGTTAAGTTACAGCAGCTTTGGATTGAAAAGGGCAGAACAACAAAGTCAAGGGGAACTTTATAAATGCAGCAACAAATGCAAGTGAGTGGAAAAGATGGAACAACCCACTCAACATCTCAGTCAAATAGATGTTTTTATAGTAAAGTGTTGAGAGTAGCAGCAGATGAAAGCAGAGATTTTCCACTCTGAGTTAAATCATGTTTAATTTAAATGTTCCATGTTCTGAAATCATCCTGTCTTAATCAGGTAGGGCTAATAGAAAAAAAGAATGTAATATTGACAAAAAGTTGAATGTTACCGGACCATAGCCAGCAGGGAGGACAGCCTTGTTGAAGCCGTCACATAGCAAATTTATGCACCACAATTCAGTTTCCAATTCAGTACCTTCTTGAAAAATATCTATATCTGGCAACAGTTCTGGGATTTGGCCTGTAGGACCTTATAGTACAAATATAGAGGGTATAAAGCTCTTTGTCCACTAGTGGATGCTGCAAAGGTCTGTTTGATACCATCCACACAAAAGTTTATAAACTATGTCCTTCAACTATAATTTGTTTGCAGCTTATTGGCTCACTACACCATGACATCATTATATAGCTATGTGATCACAATCAGATTTGGTAAGGTAATGTAGTGCAAAACAAAAGGATTGTAAATTGTACAGAATGATCAGTAGGGCCTTGTTGCATCAGGGGGTGTAGTATATTAATAAAGACAAATGGCATTGGGCTATTCTTATGTTCAGCTTCCTTATAGCAATGTATCTGCTAGCATGCTTTTTAACCTACCAGTTTGAAAATTCACTGGTCTTATTCAGATGAAGATAATTGTGAAGACAGTATGCATGTCTGGTTTTAGCATATGATATACTTACATGTTTCTGTCTTTTTATTCTGGGGTCAGAGTAGATGACAAGGAACTAATAAAACTGTAATGCACGTAATTGTGGCTACAAGAATTTTGCATAATATATGACTTTACCCATGTTCATAATTCTCAGTTAATCAGAAAAATATGAATGTCAGTAGATATACCCAGGAAATGTATTAAATCTTCACCTTATACTTACTTAACTGGAAAAGGGCAAAGAACTCAGTGTTTAAAATACAGTACTAAATAATAATAACACTTATTAAAGGTCTTACTAGAGGTTCAAATGAAAGCTCACTCATAGTTATTTTCTAGGCAGACAGGAAAATTATACATTAGTGGCCAATGATTATATCATATTAAAATGTGACCTGTTTGAGTATTTTGTAAGACTTCTTTTCTATAGTATTACTCTTGTTGCTTTATTTGGTAGATGTAGAATATTATTAAATCTAGTGATTATTTAATTAAAAAAATATATGCTGCACTTAACTATCCAGTGGATGCAAATCTCCTTAGTACTGCAAGCAGATAACAGCGACTTGGGAACAATAATCTAAATAAAGAAAAATGATTTTCGTGCCATTACCTTTCTACTTGTAATACAGTTTCCATAATACAGCCTTTGATGTCATAGTGAGCTCTAAAATAGGTTTTAGAGGACAGCAATTATTGGGGCAAAGCAGCATTTTTAAACACCTTTATTCATTTTATAACTTACAACACAGGCACACATGCATTAAAAACATATTAATACAGCATTGAAAACAGAGTAAAATATACCAAAGGAAGAAAGAAACCAAATACAAAATGTGTTTAAAGAATACAAAAATGTATTCGGTAGTTTACTTACTTGGGATAGAAAATGGGAGTGACTCTAGCTATCACAAGCTGAAAATTACATAAACACACATGGTTAAAAAAGATCATTTGTAATGTTCTATGTGTTTAATATAGTCTAGGGTTCCACTATGAATAACCGTGCCTCGGAAAATCAAGATGCAATTATTTAATCTCAAAACATCTAAAACCTTGTGATGCTCTATATGTTTAATATAAAGTCTAGGGTTCCACTATGAATAACCGTGCCTCGGAAAATCAAGATGCAATTATTCAATCTCAAAACATCTAAAACCTTGTGATGCTCTATATGTTTAATATAAAGTCTAGGGTTCCACTATGAATAATCGTGCCTCGGAAAATCAAGATGCAATTATTCAATCTCAAAACATCTAAAACCTTGTGATGTTCTATATGTTTAATATAAAGTCTAGGGTTCCACTATGAATAATCGTGCCTCGAAAAATCAAGATGCAATTATTCAATCCCAAAACATCTAAAAACTTGTGAGTTTGCTAGTCAAAACAGTGGCACTCCCAACATCATGAATCACATAAAACATTTTTGTAAGGAAGTATGTCTCCTTTTATCTCCTGACGTGTGCCAGGCCCCACACCCTCAAACTTTACATATACTAACTCGAAGATTACACAGACTCTGTGAAATGGAAGAAAGTGAGAAAAAAACACAATATGTACTCACCTTCTCACTGATCTCTGAATCTAGCTGCCAAGCAAATACCATGGTACCACCTTCACCGAGCAGAGTGGCATAGCAGGTCTGCTGGCCGATAAATTCAGCACAAGCTTTACCCCCACTCTCCCCAGCCACTCCTTGTGAAATCCCTACCAGCATGCCCCTCCAATTATTGGCAAGAAGCAGGTCATACAGTGTTCACTAAAGCTAAAAACACAGTCTCAATGGGGCCCGATAATATCCCAGGTTGCCTCCTAATGAGACTGAAACATGACCTGGCAGGGACCACTTGAGTCATTTTTCAATTATAGACTCAAAACAGGCTATATACCAAGTGAATGGGGGTTGGCAACAGTTATTCCCCATTACAAGGGTGGACCATCAACATACTCCAAAAACTACAGACCCATTAGTCTGACTAGTGTAATATGCAAAGCCATGGAATGAATTATCATGGAAATGATCAACAAAGACATTGACAACCTACAAACACTAGACTCATTTCAGTTTGTTTTATTAAAGGAAAGTCATGCCTAATTAACCTGGTAGACTTCATTGAGAAGGTAACCAAGGCAATGGATGAAGGGTAAACAGTACGTAACACCTACATAGACCTGGCTAAGGGATTCAACACAATACCTGACTTAGGTATTGTGAACAAATTCACTGAACTAGGCACACATGCCTGCACAGCTCATTGGACTGACATTTGGCTCACAGACTGGACCCAAGCAGTCAGGACTGGTGAGACCACCTCCACCAAGAGGCAGATCACCAGTGGAGCACCACAGGGCTCCATGATAGGCCCACTCCTGATTGTTATCTACTTCTCAGAGGTCAGGATTAATATCCAGGGCCTCTGGCTAATCAAATTTGCAGACAACTGCAAATTGATTTCTATCATAAATTCTCCCTATAAAACTAACTTCTCACAAGAGGGTCTAACACAAACAAATGCCTGGTGCCATTGCCATGGATTAAAATTCAGTGCAAACAAGTATATTATAGTGCCTTTTAGCAAAATGTTTACCCAGGCAAATTACTTCACTTATAAGATAAGATTTTTGCTAGAGCTGCTTTTAAAGGGACAACATCATTTAATCATAGGGCTTTGTCAGCTCCCAGTCTAAGAATCCATTGCATCTCTTTGTATTCAGTTTCATTATACAAGTCACCCATTCTTTGACTTCTGTTTACAACACGTATGTAATTCTATATGCTTGTACAGTGAATTGTGTTCTTTTCTTAACCATATGTATGATAGATGCTTAAAAATTCTGTCTTTAAGTCTGCAATTTGTTTTTCCTACATAATATGCAGTTCACTGTTGACAGTTCGCAATATAGACAACATTTTGCATGTTGTAGTCAGCATACATACTCAAAACGTAATTCTTGTTGGTCCTGGGGTGTATAAAACAGTTTCCTTGTATTATGTGCTTACAGGCTTTACAATGTAGTCATGGATAAGTTCCACAAATCTTTATTTAACATGGAAAAAACTGGTTTGATAGACCATGAGCTGCTGACATTTTTATATATATAACATTCTACTATCTACATGAATTTACTTGTTTCCTTTTTTCAACCTGATGAGGATGCAGTGTTAAACAAAGCTGAAGACCTACGTATTCAGCTAGAAAAAGACTATAAAACTGAATACCATAAGAGCAGACTTAAGAACATACTATGTGTAGCTGCTATGATTTAAAACTTCAACAAGTTAAGTTAAAGAAACTACAAAGCGATAGGTTCATAGGTTCATAGGTTCATACTAGGCTATCTGCCCGAGGGCATTTACAAGCCTAGCCCATAGTTTTGTGGCTTACGCCACCCCTTTAGTATGGGGAACTATACCCATTATTTTGCTGTGCCTCTGTTGAGCAGTGACACTGAGGTAATCCCTGGGGTATATCTGCGATCTCCCATCCATTGGTCAAGATTTCTCTTGAACAAGGCCAGCAAGGTGCTCTGCCTCACATATACCGGGATTTTATTCCACAGCATATGGAGTCTTTGGGTGATGAATCTATCCCTCCAGCACGTCCTATTAATAGCCGTGTCGAGGTTTAAGTCTCCGCCCTTGTGGCTCTGACGGATCTAGATGTTTTGAGGTGAAGCATATTCATCAAATCTGGGTTTGACATGGCCTTGTATGTTAGGCAAAGGTCACCTCTGAGCAAGCGGTAAGCGACTGAATAGAGCTGGAGTTCTTTCAGTCGGGCAGCATAGGACAGATGTTTGAGACCCTTTATCCTTTTGGTGAGGAACTTTTGTGGCCTCTCCAGCTGCTGCAAGTGTCGGGTCAGATACATTCCGAATGGGGCATTGTACTCAATCATTGGTCTGATGAGTGATGAGTATAGGGAGACTATGACCTCCCTTGATCTAGATGAGAATCCCTTCATGATAAGGTGGGCAATGTAGAAGGTCTTCCTAACTACTTTAGCTACATGGGTGTCGAATGACAGACTACTATCAACCTGGGTCCCCAGGTCCCTGATAACTTCTTCTGTGCTCAGTGGATTGCCACCTATTTGGTAGCTAGGGGTAACCTTGTTTTTCCCGAAGGGTATGACTATGCATTTTTGGCATTTAACTTTAGGCCATGGCTCTGGCACCAGTTATCCGTTTTGTGAGACCCTTCTGAAGGGTATCTGTGTCAGATGTGTTTTCTACTATGGCCCAGTTTGCAGTCATCTGCAAACTTTGTCAGCCATAACCCTCCTGTGTTTGCTTGTACTTCGGAAAAGTAGATGCCAAACAAGAGTGGGCCCAGGACTGAGCCCTCTGGTACACCACTTGTGACAGGCTTTGAGTCTGACATGGCGCCAGCAACTCTGACCCTGTGGGTTCTGTCACTCAGCCAGTTTGCAACCCATCTTGTGATGTATGGGTTAACATTTAAGCTGATGAGTTTTTCAATGATACCCGAGTGGGGTATTGTATCGAAGGCCTTCGCCAGATCGAGGTAGGCTGTATGGACTGCCTTTCCCTCATCAATGGCTTTGGTGACTGTTTCGAAAAAGTCAACCAAGTTTAGAAGGCATGATCTGCCTTTGACAAAGCCGAACTGGGATGGATCCAAAGTCTGCAAATTCGCTATGTCTTTATTTATGAGGTCCATTATGATCCTCTCCATGGCTTTGCAGATAAGGCTTGTCAAGCTAATGGGCGGTAATTTCCAGGGTCGGTGGAGGCACCGCCCTTGTGAAGTGGGACCACCGTTGCAGTGCGCCACTCCTGGGTGCGTATCCAGAGGTAAGACTATGATTAAACAGCTGTCCTAGCTGTGGGTTTAATTCCTCTTTGAGTTCGTGGAGCACACAGCCGGGGACACCATCAGGTCGGATGGATGCTGTGTTTTTGCTTTGGAGAGAGCAGTTCTCACTTGGGCGTTGGAGATGTTTGGGGGCTGCAATCGCTTGGTATAGATATCTGTCGTTTTGGGGAGGAGGGGGGAGAAGTTTGCACTGAACCTGTCAGCCAGTATGTTGGCAATGTCTGTAGGATCAGTAATCTTCACATCATTTTGAACTAGTTCTGAGCATATCTGGGAGTTTCCTCCCAGCTTTCTAATATAGCTAAAGAAGGCCTTATGATTGTCTTTTCAGTCTTTAGCTATTTTTCTCTCAAAATTTGCTTTGGATGATTTTATGAGAGCTCTTAGGTTTTACTTATAGTGATCAAGGGTGTCTTACCTTTTAAGGATTTTGCTCTATCTTGTAGTAGCTTCCTCCTTTTGTTGTAGAGTTTGTTTATGGCTGGGGTCCACCAGACTGGACGCTTGCCTTTGGTACAAAGAGTCTTTGTTTTGCTTGGGATTGCCTTATCCATGCAGTCCTGCAGGTGCTGGTAGAAGGCATTTGTAAGTGATTCAGCGGCTTGAGTACTGTTTTCCACCGCTCGGGGCCTTAAAGGAGACCACACTAGTCTTTAGAAGTGTGAAGTCGGCTTTCGAGAAGTTCTTTACTGTGGTCTTTTTTATTTCAGGTGGGGGTGGGATGAGGACCTCCAGCGAGATTAGTTTGTGATCTGATCTCACCAGTGAGGGGTATACTTCCAGTGTTGAACATTGTGCTCCCATGTTCGTGATGATGAGATCAAGTATGTTTTCTCCTCTTGTGGGGATGGTGACTAGTTGTTCCATGGCATTTGAGTTTATGAATTCCAGGAACTTTTGGGCTAGGGTGTTTGGGCTTGAGTAGTGTTCCCAGTCTATATTAGGGTAATTGATGAACCGCTATTTTTCATCAGGTAACATCTTTGTTTGGCCTCGCCCTCAAGAAACAGCATGGAATGCTTCAAATGATGTAGCAGCCACACCTGCACCTAATCAACAGCATGAAAAAGAATGCTCAGACTTTGTAAACTTAAAGCAGTCTAACACTATTCATTCACAGGGGCCTGTCTTGTTTAGTACAGAAAATAATGAAACAGCAGCTACCAATATCACTGAGACAGTAACTGAAGGAGAAACATTTGTGGGCATTAATTTGGGCACTACAGCTGGCCAAAGGGATGAGTTTCAAAGCCAAATCAAAGTGCCAAGATGCCTGCATCTGTTGTTACACCTACTTCCTTCTTTTTTTCTTCTTCTTTTTTCACATTACCAGCACCGGTGAAGAAGAAGAATTCTCGGAAGAAGAGCTTTTCACATCAGGTAGACAAGGACTACAAGAGATGACGGACTTGATAATGTACAGAACATTTATAATGTTCATAGGTTCATAGGTTCATAGGTTCATACTAGGCTATCTGCCCTAGGGCATTTATAAGCCTAGCCAGAGTGTGTGTGGCTTTCACCACCCCTTAGGATGAGAATACTATATAATATTTCAGGTATTCCTCTTTCTGAATTACAACTATCAGTGTTAAGCAAGGGTTTAAATTTTGTACCGAGTACAGGTACAGATTTCTGTACTCTAATACCTGAGCTGCTATACTTTGCACGGAATGTAATGTTGAAGCAAATGTTTAATGATACTAACAGTGTTCAAACACCTCATGCATTGAAGCAACCTAGCACTTTTTCACCTAGTTTAAATCCTACATTGTTGCTGTTTGTTAAATCATGTGAATGTGAACTTGAACACTATCTACAGAATACACATAGATCTATGTATTTCAACTTAGACCAACCACATAGAAATGCACTGCAAGAGCTAAAGAATAATACCAACATAGTTATAAAATCTGCTGATAAGGGAGGTGCTGTTGTACTTAGCAAAGCGTTTTATAACACACATAGATCTGTTGCTAGCTGACAGACTGACTTTTCTTCAGCTGTCACCACTAATGGTGAATTCTTATATACAAAAAGTGCACAAATCTTTAACAAGGAAAAAACCTGGTTTTATAGACCATGAGCTGCTGACATTTTTATATACAACATCCTACTATCCCAGTTTTGAAAGCCTTACTAAAAATTCATAAGGATCCTAAAACACCACCCATGAGACCTATAGTATCGGGTAGGGGTTGGGTAACAGAAAATATTTCTATCTGGTTAGAATGTACTCTCAGACCAATGTTACAAACCTTCCCTAGAATTTTGAAAGATACTGCTACATTTCTGGAATCATTGGGTGTTTACAAGAGAAAAGTGACATTTCCTATAGGTTTGTTACTCTAGATGTAAAGAATTTGTTCACTGTCATAGAAAATCAATATGGTATTACTGCCATAGAAGAAATACTGAACAAAAAGGTGAATATACATACAGATGAAAATATATGGTTGTGTTCCTTATTAAGGCTAGTATTAGAGAACAATGTTTTTCTTTCTCAAACAAAGTATTACTGCCAGAGACAAGGTATAGCTATGGGTACGCCTTGTACGAACACATATACTAACCTAGTCCTGGCATACTGGGAAGATATGGTGATATTTGAGGCAGTACATGATTGGAAAGACAAACTTCTCTTTTAAAATAGATTTGTGGATGATGTTTTCTTTTTGTGGGGGGGGGGGGGCACCACATTAGAATTAACATCCTTTGTTAAGTATCTAGAGTCTACTACCAGCTTCTTCAGATTTTCATTGAATTATTCCAGTTCAGTTATTGAATACCTGGATGTTAGTATTACTAAGAAAGAAAATGGAGAGGTGGAGCCCTCACTATATAGGAAGCCTTGTTTGACCAACAGCATGATTAGATATGATAGCATGCACCCTAGACATGTATTCCAACACATAGACAAGGGACAAGTCTGTAGAATATCCAGACTTTGCATGAATGAAAATTCCTTTATACAGGAATTGGACTCTTTTAAAGAATAATTTTCAAGCATGAGGTTATAGTAAAAATTTATTGAAAAAGGAAATGGATAACAGCAGCCTCTGTAGAAAACAAAGTGCAAAACCATGGTTACATAGAGGTAAAAAATGGCCTAATAAGGTAGATGCACAGGTTCAAAAAGCTAATGAAGGTTTGAAAATTAGTTTAACATACAGTAATGATATAGGTGGTATATGTAATATAATTAGAGACAACTGGATAATTCTTTTAACAGATGAGAATATAGCTAGAGTTGTAGGGACACAACCTCGATTTATTTTTAAAAGAAAAAAAATTTGAAAGATATTTTGTTTCAAGAACTTATACATTTTAAAAATTCAGGCATTAAGAAGAAGGGAACTTATCCATCCATGCCTACATTGTAAAGCCTGTAAGTATGGAACTATTGTATACACTGCATGACTAACAAGAATTACTTTCTGAATATGTATGCTGACTGTAACATGCAAAATGTTGTCTATATTGCAAACTGTCAACAGTGTACTGCATATTATGAGGAAAAACAAATTGCAGACTTTTATCAGATATAAGATTAAAAGAAAGAACACAATGGACTGTACAAGCATATAGAATTGCATAGTGATCATGTATTTGCCTTTATGGTTATATGTGTTGTAAATAGATGTCAAAGAATGGGTGACTTGTATAATGAAACTGAATACAAAGAGATGCAATGGATTCTTAGACTGGGAGCTGACAAAGCCACAGGATTAAATGATGTCCCTTTAAAACCAGCTCTAGCAAAAAGGAAGGTAAACTATTGATTTTCATTGGCTGTGTTGTACTATATTAGATACTATGTTTTTACTAGTATTTTATCATCTGATGAAGGGATTTAACTGAAAGTGCTTATGATACTGCTTTTATTGTTTTAATAAAGTGAAGTTGCTTTATACACAGTGTGCTGGTACTTGCCTTACTTTTGGATTTACTATTTGGATGTTTTGGCAGTAATTTCAATGGAAGGAGTCATTTACTTTTTTGTTATTTATATAAAATGTCTAGATTATCCTGCCCTTTAATCTAGAAGATATTATCTTCTATTATATTAGCATCTGTCTGTTTATTGACCATGCTAAAATATAATCTCTGCTTCATTGTTAAATTCATAGTTGGATGGGGTTAATCTTGACACCCACATAAACTGTGATTTTACAATATTTTAAAAGTGTAATCCAGGTATGTATTCATATGATGTTAATAAATATTATTTTTGTACCTTTAATAATTAGCTAAGTTGCCATGTTTAAATTCTCCTCACTCTTATAAATTGTTGCTCAGTTTTGTATTAAATAAAGAGAAGAATATTTATTTACACTGTACAAGTAGCTAAAGTCCCAGGAAAAAAAAACAAGAAAGAGATAAGCTCTTTGCTTATCCATCTGAAGAGGGAGGCAGTTATGATAGATGGAGAAAAATGTGCTGGATAAGTTAATGGAAATGGCATCATGTAACAAGGCCTTATTCATAATTCTGTACATGTGGATAATGAGAGTCCATGACAGCATTATGGCCATAATCAAAGCCACTCTTTTCATCAAAGAAACTAAGTCTGAATAGGTGATATGTCAGCTACATTAAAGCAACTGATTCAAGCAGTTTAGAGATAGGGAATGAGTTGAGACAAAAGTGGCTATAGCTAGAGTTTATTGGGCTAGACTTTGCAGACAAATACCAGTCACAATTTTCTGCAGATAAGGAAAGAACCTCAAGGCAAAAAAAGTGTGACGTCCCTGCTATGGGCCAGTAATCAAGGAGCCTCAATCCTCACCACTGATACTAGTGAGGGACATTCATTTGGAACAAGGATAAATACACACACTATTTCCAGATGCAGATCTCTGCACCAAGCACAATTTCCCTCAACAGCATACAGGAAATGCACTCAGGCCTGTGGCTGGGATTCCCCCTCTCTCTCTCTCTCTCTCTCTCTCTCTCTCGCTCTCTCTCTCTCTCGGCCCCAAATAAGACTCCACACTGACACAGCTGTAGAGTTGAGTCCTCAGCCAAGTGTTTAGAGCCAAGTCCTCCACCATCCTCTCTATGAAACCAGTGCTCCGTGTCCCTGCTCCAAGTAGCTGACACACACTCTTTGAAATTTGATTTTCTCACACACACACACACACACACACACACACACACACACACACACACACACACACACACACCTAGGAAAGGCTGGCACAGATTTACCAGCTATGCCCCCTCTGCCCAGACTAAAAGGCAGCTAGTGCCCCCAGAACACTCCAAAGCAAGCTACTCTAAGGCTTTTGCAAGAGTATGGAATTATACTGAGTAAAACTGGCACTTATACAAATCAGGAGTGGCCACAGTGTCACTAAATAAATATTATAAGTACTCTCAAAGGTTAAAATAGTCTCTAAAACAACAGCTACAATGAAAAGTTTAAATATATTTAATAATAAATAATAAAAGAATGTGAAAATACTAAATATCTATTTACAATAAACACCAGAGTTTCAAAAACAGGAAATATTAGAAATAATAAAAATATGGAAAGGTTCATACAGATACAGAAAAACGATGCTTAACTAATCTCACTATATTTTCCTGACCATCTAAAGAATTACTGTCCCATAGTTCACTTAATAAAGCAAGGCAAGATGACGTGGTTGAGTACTCCTTCTCTGTCAGCTTTGACAAACAGATGGCCCTGAGACTTCTGTCTCATCTAGCATTAAAGCATGATTTCAGTGCTGGCATACAGAATGACATCACACACATCTGGTCATCTGACTTCTGGTTCTCACACTTCCCCCTTTACTAGAGACTGAACCAGAATCTAGCACATATGCATCATAATACACACACATAGAGCTTTGTCAAGATGTGTTATAGCATCTGGAAGCTATAAAGCTATTTCAAAACCTTCCGCCCTTCCAGGGTAGCAATTAGTTCACCCCTAAGGACGATACAGTAGGATTCGTAATCCTAGTTTTCACAGACATTTTGTCTCTGGCTGCAATCAAATCTATAAGACAGAATATTTATGGGCTAAACCAGGTAATTTAATTTCAGACTATTTTTCAATGTTAGCTGGACTGAGATAAACCGCTTCTCTTCCAGTAACCTCTGTTACAATATATTCATTTCAACAGTTACAATACAGTCTGACATACAGATGTATTTCTTTTCTGCCCAGCAGGACTCACTGTTGGTAAGCAGCTTTACAAATACATTTTCAACACAAGCACTGGGACCGATCAGTTTGATATACAAATTACATATAATTCTTTACAAAACTCCAGCTAGCTATGCTGGCATATGTTACACATGCACTGCCCTACTCCCTGGCACTACCTCACATCATCACATCTCTTCTCCAGCTATGAAGACTCGAGCTAGTTTTTCAAGTGACCCTTGACAAATGTGGCTTGAGGGACATGAGCCTGTCTGGATACACATTAACCCATACCCTGTCTTGACAGCCCATCTGCATTGGCATTGCTGACCCCACTATGGTGCTGCACTATCATGTTATATGCCTGTAACCCTGGGCTCCACCTTAATAACTTGGCATTTTGCTGACTGGCTTGATGTAGCCATATATCCCCTCTCAGACTCCTTCTGTCACCCACTGCAAATACTTAGCACAAGAGCCTCCCTATCATGGTAAGGCTTCATCATGTTAACATGGTACAGTTTGTGCCACTGCCTCCTGCCTAACAGTTCTACCATGTAGTTAACATCACTGACATTCCTTACCACTTTGAAAGGTCATTCCCAAGCTGTCTGCAGCTTATTGTGTCAGACAAGAATGAGAACCATCACCTCCTGTCCCACAGCATACTCTCCAGTTTGAGCATACCTGTCATACCAGACCTTTTTCTGCTGTTGGGCTCGTGTGAAGTTCTCCGGGGCCAAGCCCATGAGCTCCCTAAGCTTTCTCTTGAGGTTTAGGACATATGCCACAACAGACTCTTTGTGGGAAACAAACTCACCTTCCTACTCATCACAAATTAAATCTAAAGACCCCCTCACCCTATGCCCATACAGCAACTCAAAGGGTGAAAAACCTGTGGATTTCTGGGGTACCTCTCTGTATGCAAACAGCAGATGGTGCAAATATTTGTCCTACTCTCCTTCTTAAACTGGTCTGCAAATGCCAGTAGCATGGTCTAGAGTAGAGTTTCACCTCTCCACAAGACCATTAGTCTGTGTAGGGGATGGTCTTTAGGTGCTTCATCCCAGAACACTCCTACATACAAGCCAGCAGGTCTGACATGAAACTGACAACTGTCAGTCAGTATTTCTCTCAGGAAACCTATCCTGCTGAAAATCTCTAACAAAGCATTTGCCACATTCTCTGTCTCAATGGAAGACAGAGCCACTGCCTCTTGGTATCTAGTAGCATAATCTACTACCACCAGGATATACTTCTTCACTGTGGAACTTGAGGTACTCAGAGGCCCCACAGTATCCACAGCTACCCTCTGAAATAGCTCCTCAATCACAGGCAAAGGCATCAAAGGAGCTTTGACCTTGTCTCCTGTCTTGCCTACTTTCTGGCACTGCTTACAAGTCCTGCAGTACCCTGTTACATCTCTTGCAATCCCATGCCAATAAAAGTTCCACATAATGTGTTTCTTGGTACACTGTATACTCATATGTCCTGCAAAAGGAATGTCAGGGGCTATGGTTAGAAGTGCCAAATAGTAGGCTCTGGGCACTACCAACTGCTGTATTACCTCACCCTCTAGCCCTCTCACAGGGGTCTACTCTTTATACAGTAACCTTTTGTTACAGTATACCGACTACCCTTTTCCTTGAGAATCAGGTGCCTCCCTAGCTACCTCCCTCAAGCCTCATAATGTAGGGTCTGAGAGCTGAGCATGTCTCAAATCTACCTTTGTGAATCTTCCCAGTTCCCCTTCCACAGGAAGTCTGGTATCTTCTGAAAGCAGTACCTCACTATCAACCAGGGTACTACCACTCATCTGTGCCCTTGCAGTCACTCTGTCCAAGAGAACATCAGGACCTACCAGCAGCCAAGGCTTACTTTCAGGCTCACTGCTACAGGGTAGTTTCCTCCCTAAAATAGCCACATCACCAGCCCTGGCTTCAGGTATGAGGTCTGTCTGGGATTTCCCCAGGCTACCAGACCCTGACTACATGTAACTGCATGTACAGAAGGTACTGCATTATCAAAATCTTTCCCTATCAAGACATCTGCAGGGATATCCTCAAACACAATGACATGTTTTATTCCTTTTTCACCCTTCTAATCAAGATGAACCCTAGCCAAAAGGTATTTGGAAAGGGGTCTCTCCTAAAGCTCTCTGTGGAGTGGACTGCCCAAGCAAGTACTGCTCCTCTTTAACCACTGCAGGCTTCACAATGGTTATGTCAGAGGATGTGTTTCTCTTAGCAGTGGTCGGTCTTCCATCCACTAAGATAGGACACAAACTCCAGTGATAATTTGGTACCCCTGTAGTCTCCAGACAACTTACCACTGGCATACTGTTATTGCCACTTGGTGGGTCCCGACCTATTGTTTCCCACCTTATTTCTGTGTACATCTGTGCACTACATGGCCCCTCTGGTTACATTTAAAACATCTACACCTCCCCTGTTACTGGTGGACTCTGTTGAGGGGGTTTAGGCTGCACACCTTGGTTCTCTTATATCCATTTGTAGCACTGGGAATCTCCTTCTTGTGCAGTGATGCCCTGCTTGCTAAGTAGAGATCCATTTTTTCCCCAGCTCATATGCAGAGTTACACTCCAGGACTGCCAACCAGATTCTCATGTCCTCAGGCAAAGTGCTAAGGACTTGCTAACTCACCAAAAGCTCTGCCAGCCTTTCAAAATTGGTGACCTGACACCCACTCACCCACCTATGAAATTAAGTGCTTAACTCAGCAATATAATCACATACACTTTCATCTGCCTTGCGTCTATGCTCACAAAACATTTTTCTGTAAGCTTCAAGTCTTAAAACATTCCAAAAAACAGTGTTTACATTTATCATAGTTTAAACAATCAGTATCAGACAATTTAGAAACAGTAGTTACAGCTTTACCGTGGAGTAAAGCAGTAAGGAACCGTACCAGAGCCCTTGGTCAACATTATACCGTTTACATACTCTTTCAGATATATGATTAAAACTATCAAAATTGTCACCTTCTGTAAATTGTGGAAGACATTTACTGACATTTATTGCTTCTGGGGTTTGATTATTCCCTTCCCCATTACCTCCATGACCATGACAAATTGTCAGCATCTCCCTCTCATGTTGGTGCTGTTTCACATTTTCTTTGGCCTCCAAATAATGCAGTCTCTCTGCTCATTCTAATTCCATATGTTTTGCCTGCCATAGTCTCTTATTTTCTTCAGCCTTCAAATGCCACAGTCTTTCTGCTGATTCTAATTCCAAACATTTGCCCTCCAGTTCAAGTCTCCTTAACTCCAGATGGCTTTTTAAGTTTTCTGAGGAAAAGGTGAGCTGTCCTGTTTCTGAGGGCTGCACATCTCCATCACCAGACTGGTTGAATTCCTGGTTCTGGTCCATACTGCAGCTGCAATTAAGGAAGAAAGCATTTCCTCTTTAGTCAAGTTGGAATGCAGCAGTCCTTTGGCTTTGCACACCTTTGCCAATTGGTTCTTAGTCAGCTCGCCATAATCCTCTGCTGACATCTTTGCCCGATTTCCCTGATTAAACTAACAAAAAATAAATAAATAAATAAAACTGCTGTGAAAATGAAACTGTGTGTTTACCTTGTGGCTGGTGAGAGTACACACACCTTCAGTGACAACTGTCTATAGGCTACAGAAGTTCATTTAATATCCCCACCACTGCTCACCAATATGTAACACCCCTGCTCTGGGCCAGTATTTAAGGAGCCTCAATCCTCACCATTGATACTAGTGAGGGACATTCACTTGAAACAAAGATAGATACACACACACTACTTCCAGATGTAGCTCTCTGCACCAAGCACAATTTCCCTTAAGAGCACACAGGGAACACACTCAGTCTTGGGGCTCGGTTTGCTTCTCTCTCTCTCTCCAGGCTCCAAATAAGACTCCCCACTGACACAGCTGTAGAGTTGAGTCCTCAGCCAAGTGTTACAAATCAAGTTCTCCACCACCTACTCTGTGAAACTAGTGTTCCATGTCCCTGCTCCAAGTAGCTGACACACACACTCTTTGAGATTTGATTTTCACACACACACACACACACACACACACACACACACACACACACACACACACACACACACCTGAGAAAGGATGGCACAGGTTTACCAGCTATCCCCCCTCTGCCCAGACTATATGGAAGATACTGGCACCAGAACACTGCAAAGCTAGCTACTCTAAGGATCTTGCAAGGGTGTCCAATTATACTGAGTAAAATTAACACTTATACAAATGGTAGTATTTTGACCAACTGCAAGACTTGCAGGAGTGGCCACAGTCACCAAATAAATATAAGTACTCTCAGGGTTAAAATATTCTCTAAAAGACCAGCCACAATGAAAAGTTTAAATGTACTTAATAATAAATAATAAAATAACATGAAAATACTAAATACCTATTTACAATAAACACCAGAGTTTCTTTCATAGGAAATATTAAAAATAACACAGATGGAAAGGTTCACACAGATACAGAAAAACAATACTTAACTAATCTCACTATATTTTCTTGACTGACTAAAACATTACTGTTCCCTAGTTCACTTACTACAGCAAGGCAAGATGACATGGATAAGAGCTCCTTCTTTGTCAGGTTCCACAAATAGACTGCCTTGAGACTTCTGTCTCATCTAGTATTAAAGCATAATTTCAGTGATGGGTTACAGAATGGCATCACACACATCTGGTCATCTGACTTCTGGTTCTCACACCCCTTTACTATGAAATGAATCAGAATCTAGCACATATGTGTCATAATACACACACAGAGTGTTGTTAAGATGTGTTATACCATCTGGAAGCTATAAAACCATTTCAAAAACTTCCACCCTTCCAGGGTAGTAATTAGTTCATCCCTAAGGACAATACAGTAGGATTCCTAGTCCTAGTTTTCACCGACATTTTGTCTTTGGCTGCAATCAAACCTGTAAGATAGAATCTTTATGGGCTAAATCAGATAATTACTTTCAGACTATTTTTCAAAGTTAGCTAGACTGAGATTAAACTTTTCTCTTCCAGTAAACTCTGCTACAATATATTCATTTCAGCAGTTACAATGCAGTCTGATATACAGGCATATCTCTTTTCTATCCAGCAGGACTGACTGTTGGTATATTTTTAACACAAGAACTGGTACAAATCAGTTTGATATACAAATTACATATAATTTTTTTTACAAAACTCGAGCTAGCTATGTGGGCATATGTTACATATTCATTGCAATATTCCCTCTGGCATAGCTGGCATTACCTCACATCATCACAGAAAGACTGAAAATGCAGAACAAAAATTGCAATAACTGTGCTGCATACACTGATAAAGCCTGACAACAGATAGTGAGAGCCAGAGTGATTACTGTCAAGTATTCCTTTCTGTAACTCATTATTCTCATTTAGGGTTGTTTTTAAGGCTGAAAAGTACTATGTGATGGCTAGGAAATGGACTGAATAAGCAAATGATAATTCATGTGGTGGTGGTGTGCTACAGATGTTTCAAGGAAATGTATGGAAAAGACTTCAATACAACTTTGTGGTTCAGCAGAAGATGAGTCATTCAACTCAAAGTATCTAATTAGTCAGAGTGGATTTAACTGTGAGAATGCCTGTAGCAGACTTCAGTTTCTGTGGTTTCTGAAATGTGAAGACTACTTGTCCCTAAAAACTCTGAACTAACATTTTATACTGGTTTGTTTGAAGCTCTCTCTGACTTTATGGTCCATTCATTCCCCTAGGGGAAAGGGGCATGCATACCTAGGTCAGTGATGTCACTGCATGAGGATCAGAATTTGTTTGGGATATGACCTATTATTTCTATATGCATGTCCAGTACTGCCTCTAGGTTTATGCATGCAATGGTCAATGCACAGGATGTGCACAAATTTCCATGAATTAAGTAAATGATGCACCACCCATCTTCTGGCAATTATCACCATAGCCTCTCCATGCTCCAATGAGGATCTCAAACTGAGCATGCTTTACTGGGCATGTACCCCCTCCCCTCACACCCTGAGAGAAGTGAGTGGGATCAACCCCTCCTTTCTTCTCCCACCTCCAGTCACCTCCAGTTCCAGGACCACTAATGAATTCCCAGGTTGCCTGAGTCATAGGTTGTAGTCAAGATGCTGTTTTGGGGTTAAGTTATTTGTTTTAAACAGAGTATAGCTGCTTTGTATAAATCTCCCAGCTTTATCTCTTTATATAAAATGTCATTAAAGTTCAGAAAAAAATACAGAAAAATGATTTTCCATTTACTCTTTTAGAAAAGATAAAGAAAGCATTTCTTTGAAGATACAGAAAGATTTTTAAGTATTCCTAGGTAATGTTGAGGCCTTTCTGAAATAAAATGGAAGGCCAACCAGTTCAGGATAACTGTAAGAAAAAGGTTATTGTTAGTTACTAACAAAAGACCTTTAAATAATAGTGAAAACATGAAAAGAAAAAAAAATGAAAAACAATAAAATTAGAAAAAAATGAGTTATTAAGTCATTCCAAGAAAGGGGAGTAGCATAGACTATCAGAGGTCTTACTAAGATCAAGAAATACAGTTCCATTTAGAAGAGTACTGTCGTTTTTCTGCAAAAAAAAGTGGTCATATACCAAAGAAATGTAAGGGCATTGTAACTGGTTTTAAATCTATGTGATTTTTGTACTATGATGCCATATTTGATCAGCAGGAGCTCAAATACTCCTTGTTTTAAATGCCTTAGCCAGAAATGGGGGTATAGAAAATAATTTTAAATGGCTACAATTTATTATAAGAAAGATAATTGATTAGCAATCATTTTTTCATACCATGGAGAAATTAATAAAAGTATAAACAGTTTAGAAATAAAAGATGTTGAGAATTTAGGAAATGTGGGTGCAGCTGGACACATCTAAGGGAATTTTAGCAGTGATTTAACTTATGCTAATAGCAACTTATAAAATATAATTAAGATATGAGAAGGTAAGAGAAATTAAGGAAGGAGGAAGATATAGTGATTAGAAAAGGCAGGAGAGATAAGTTAGAAATGGTATGATCATAGCCAGCCTTAGGCATAGGCCAACTAGGCAGCCACCTAGGGCACTGCTCTAGCAGGAGCGCTTATCCAGTAATCTGGATAGTCTAGGTAGACCAGGATGGGGGCACCGAGTGGTGTTGGGGAGTGCTGTGGAGACCTTTTGCCTAGGGCACCCATTGACCAAAGGCTGTCCCTGGGTAGGATATATTGTGATTTAAATATGGTTGAACATATCATGAGTTAGAAAATGTAAGAGATATTATGAATGATGTCATCATCATCAGGAAGGTAATGCTATTGATGGAGAATGTATGCTCTGGAATAAAAAAAAAAGATTTAAATCAGCTCTGGGGAAAGAGAAGATTGATTATATGGTATGTTGACATTGGGAAAGGCATATTTCCACTAATTGGATTAATTTCAGTTTAGAAATTTTTGGAGTGGAATAAAATGTATATGCATTTATCATGTATCACATTTCACTATAATAGAAATTCCTGGTCTATGCCAGGATAGCCCATGGTTTTCCATGAGTGCCAGGTGCAATACTTCAATGGTAGGTTATTTCCCCTAAATTGTTTGGTTGGTCATTTACAGATTAATTTCTAATTTTTCTTTTGGTGACGGGTAAAGATAGAAGTCTATAATATCTGAGCACACACAAACAGAATTAAGACTTGGTACAGAGAAAAAGCAAAAAAAAATGATTGTAGAGATGTATTACCTTAATTTTCAGTCCATTTGCATTTACATAGTAGTATATCATTTCATAATGATCTAAACTGAAAAGATACTATGAAGTGTAGGAGGTTTAGGCAAATTTTCCTTTTGCTGATGAATTTTTTGATCATCAGAAAATAAAATAAAAATAAAGGATTCAAATCCATTACTTTAATAACAATTAAATGTACTTATTTATTTATATGTATTTACCAGGGTAATGCACTCATTTTAATGGAACATTTGCAGGCACAGCCCAGGTGAATAGGATCACATAAGGGAAAAAAAAAAAAAAATATATATATATATATATATATATATATATATATATATATATATATATAAAACTTAAACAAATGAGCTACTGACTGTGAATTTGGTGAGGTCAGATTGCTATTGCAGAGCAGATATAATGTTAAATAAAGCAAATTATATATGCAGAACCAGTGAATCACCTTTGACTCAAGTAAGCAAATGGGAGAATCAGAATTAATAAAAGAATAAAATATTTGGCAAGAATAGTACTATCGAAGATCTTTTTATAGATATCATGTTTCATTACAATTATATGTATTAGGCAATTGCACTATATTGTTTCTATTCTTAATGTAGTATTTCATTAGAACTCTGTATTTGTCTATTACTTTTTAGTTGTCTCTGGTTTTATTGTAGTGTTTTCCTTAGAACCCCAAGTATTAGAACATTTATGTATGAATTTTAATTGTTGCCTCACAGCAAGAGGTTTTCCCGTTCGATTCTCAGCTTGGGTTGGGAGTGCCTTCTGTGTGGAGTCTGCATGTCCTCCCCGCGGTCGAGTGGGCGTTTGAAAGACATGCGTTGAATGGGTGTGCCTTGGGCATCGGGCTGCCAACTCGACACCATAAAAAAAAAACAACTACCAATCATTAGCGGACCAGAGTTCTGCTGTGGCGACCCCTAAAAGTCGAAAGACAAGCAACAACAACAACAACAACATTGTTTGGAGCTTTTCTCCCTGTCCCCCCCCCAACCACTGAAAATATTTTTTTTTTCTGGCCCAGTCTAACTATTCCTGTCAATAAAAAAATAAATAAATCTGACAGGGTGAAAATAATCCGAGAAATGCATTCAAAGCATTTAAACTGTGTTTCTGTTAAATTCAGCATTAGTTGAGATTATAAATATGCTGAAAGGAAATTTCCTATAATGAGTTAGTTATGTGATAGCTGTAGCAATGAAAATTTTATGGTGAACCATGTGTATAGTGAAAAAATTATTCTTCAACTGAAAAGAATGTATATGGAAGAATAGAAACATGGAATTATTCATTTAGGGAGCATTAAATATAGAAAAAATACATAGTGTGCATGAGTGTGAAACTAGGAATTCACTGAAACAAAGGGATCGGTCAGGTATCTAGACATAGAACTCAAATGACTAATCAAAGTGTGGTGTTCAGGCTAGATACTGGGCAATACTACTGAGATATCTGCAGAAACATTTGAAGTATTGAGGTTGGAAAGAAATGAGGCAAAACCTTCCATGTACAATTTTTCTAATTCAGGTCATTAGGAGTTCAACACGGGGACAGAAATTGCCTACATGTATATGTGACAGGCATATGGCACCACTGCCACCAATGTGACAAAAAGATGACTAGATGATGCCAATTGTAATGTCAGGATGACTGGCACCAATGGGAATTCAATCCCATCACTGTCAACCAAAGGTGAAGTAAAAGCAAGAAAGTACAAACAAGTTCATTTCATAGGTTCATAGGTGTGTACTAGGCTAATGGCCCTGGAGCCTTTACAAGCCTAGCCTATAGGATAACCCTGGCATTGTGCCACCCGACATTAGTTTCTAGTGCATCTGTTGAGCAGAGCCACTAGAGTGATCCCAGGGGTGAAGGACAGTGAGGTGCTCTGTTTGACATGCATGGGAAGTCTATTCCATAGCAAGGGCCGTCTCTGGGTTATGAACCTGTCCCTCCAGCACCTCCAGCATGTTCTGTTGATTGTGGTAATGAGGTTGAGGTCTCTGGAGCATGTGGAGGTGAGAGATTGGGATTTCTTTAGATGTAGCATTTGTATGAGTGCATGTGCATGTGTATTTCAGTAATTAGTTTATAAAATACAACCTGACCCCAAGAGAATAAAGGCAATATGCACTGCTGTCCTATGTAAGGGCTTCCAAAATCCACACCCAGACTAGACTGCACAAATGCCACTTACTGTGCTGAATATTTGGCCAAGCACCCCAGGGCCATCCTCCCAGGCCTGTAAAATGATATCTTCCAGTGTACCTTTATCCATAGCAACTGCATTTTACACAAACTATTATTTATACACGTTCACACACACAAACACACACACACACACACACACACACACACACACACACACACACACACACACACACACACACACACAAAATTCATGGGGAAGACTGCAGAACTGTCCAGTTCCCCACAGCTTTTTTCTGATATGGAAGTACTACTGTAGCAAATCAAATATAAATATACCAATTAATATATTTCAGTGGTAGTTGGCATAGGCAGTCTAATTGGAGACTTGTACCACACAGTGTTGTTGTATCTTTCGGCTTTTCTAGGTTAGGGGTCGCCACAGCGGAAATCCGGTCCACTAATGATTGGCAGTAGATTTTTACGTACTGAGTTGCCAGCCCTGATGCACAACCTTCAATGAAGGTATGCCCATTCACGCATGTCTCCACACAAAAGACGCTTTAGCTGAGAATCAAACAGGACAACGTCATACTGTGAGGCGACAAAGCTACACTAACCAATAATGTAAATAATGATTGCCATCTTCTCAGATAAAAATATCACATAAACATGCATATAAGGTCAAAAGGCATTTCCTGGAATTCCGTCTCTTTTGTCACATTCACAACATAAGTTAGCAATTTTGGAGACCCAACACATTTAAAAAGACATTTTTTTATATTCAAAATGGCCAAAAGTCAGACATTAGTACGCCATGAGAATAAACACAACTGACTGAAGATGAGCAAGAAAGAAGAGAAAGGCAAAATATGCTACCATTTTTAACACTATTACCATTTTTAACTCTATTTCCCTTAGCCTGGCATTATCCTGGCATCATAGCATATATAAAAGTAAGAAATACAATATTTAATTACAGATATTTGAAATAGAACTACCTTGAATATTCTCTGTCTGATGTACCAGAAGCTTGGTATGTTGAAAGACATTCATGATGTGCATGTGGAAAGTAATGGCTTATCTCTTAACAAGTGAGATGAGTCTGGCAGTTAGCACAACGGAGTAAGGCTCCACACTGTCAATGAGTTTCTTTCTGTAAAAAAAGACACATTTTTGATTCCTTTTACTTCCATTTAACTACTATGTAACTCTGAGCAAGTCACTTAACTTGACAATGCTCCTGGGTCATACCTGAGAAGGGAAATTGTGCCCAGTGGGTATACCCAGTTAACAAATGTATAAAATAAAAGTACGTAAAATAATGCTCTGACATATTTGCCAGGAGAGCATCACATTCAGATATTTCCTCACATATTACCAACTGTGTATAGTCCCAGAAAAGTTCTAGTAACAGTAACAGGAAAATTTGAAAGAAAGTTGCACAAATGGAATATATGAGTATGATTAGAAAACAAATTCAGTGTACAGGATGTGAATATTGTGACTGCTGTGGTTAAACCTGAAAAATATATTTGCATAGATTCTTGAGACCTGAAGAAAATTATTAGGAAAACATCAGCCACTGTTTACCATTGAAAAACTGCTACTGACATGATAAATGCAAATTATTTCTCAGCATTTTATGCTAATAAGTGAGTTGCCAAATCAGGATACACAAGTAAAAGTTCCAGACTGTGTACATTTAACAGTATCTATTGGAAGATACAGAGTCCCTCAATGTCCCTGTTGTATTTCATTAACACCTAGAGTGTTTCAGAGAGCTGTAGTACGGGTGATAAAAAGTTGGGTGACATTGTTACATACTGATGATATACTGGTTTAGGGTTTGACTGAAAAATAGCTTAGACTGAGGCAGTATAGCCTCAGGCTTAGCAGAAAGAAATCTATAATCAGAGTTACAGAATTAAGATGCATAACTCATGTTTTATTCTCTGAAGCTTTGAAATAAGTTAATGAAAAGGTCATATCTGTTGCACAGTTACCTTTACCAGAGGATAAACAATTACTTATAAGATTTTTGAGCATTTTGCTTTGTCTTTCAAAGTTTATTCTGAATATATATGAAGTGAATTTGCAACTGAGAAAATTACTGCAACAAAATATGGCATATGGAATGAGGAGCAGGATGAAAAATTGGTAATTATCAGAGCAGATACACTGAAGTATTTTGAGATGGATTAATTCTATTTGTTTTACAAATTCATGGCATTCAAACTAGCATTGCAGTGATTTTTCAGGAGCAACAATCAAACGCATGTGTCTCAATGGGCCTATATCAGCTTATCAAAAGCTGAAAACATCAAACACTAGTCGGTCGACCTCTAAAGGTCAAACAACCAAAATCACTGTTCCGTGTCTTCGCTATTTTGGTTGTTTGACATTTTGTGGTCGCTCAACTAATGTTCAATGTTATCAGCTTTTGATAAGCTGATAAAGACCCATCTCAATGGGTCTATATTAGTTAGTCAAAGTCTAATTACAGTGAACGGCTGTCCATTGAACCAAAATCACCAAATGTCTGTTCATCAAATGTTCACATCAGAGAACATTTTTCCCAGCAAAGGAAAAAACTTAGCCAACAGCTCAACCGACACACACACCACAGTACATCAAACCCACCAAAGTGGGGGCAAAGCACACCACCACCACTCCCAATGGGGGGGCTACACCCCCCCCACACTCCCCTACTTATATATACCAACTCCGAGATCACACTACAGTGAGGAAAAGGACAAATTTCAGAATCAGTGAGATTGACAACATTCCATTACAAAAAAGAAGTTTAGAGAAGTTTCCAAGAAAAGTTGGCCATAGCAGAAAAATATTGTTCAGAAATAAATAGCCTTAATCTGTTCTCAAAGAGGGTATCTGCTATATAGCAGACATGTTGTTCAAAGCAGGCACTATAAAAGTTCCAATTCAGTTGAGAAACTAAATGTTAGTACAAATGCGCAAGTGTCATTTGGGAATAGACAAATGTAAAGAAAGAGCACATATCTCATTTTGACCAGGAATGCTCATGCAGATAGAACAAGTACTTCGGAATTGTTTTAAGTGCAATTTGTATGACTATTCGAATCCAAGAGGAGCTGCCTTAATCTGTTCTAAGAACACCAGTGGATGATGTGAGGTCTGACCTACTCTATAATAAGGAGAAAATCAGCCAGACGTGTTGCTTGTATAACTACAAGCCACTGCAGAGTATATTTAAGATGTCACTGCACAAGGCACCAACAAGACTGCATCAAAGGGATTTTCATTTGCATCAATGTGACTTGAGAGTATGTTATAAGCTAAAAGGTCAGATGCATGTAGCAGATATGCTGATTAGGTCTTTGCATCAATGTGACTTGAGAGTAAATTGTAAGCTAAGAGGTTAGCTGCATGTAGCAGATATGCTGATTAGGCTTACAGGAGCAACAAGAAGATCTGATGGGCTGTCACAGCCCCCTGAAGTGTTCCACATTTGAAACAGAAGAAAACATTGGGGATGAGCACAAGGTAATATGCTATTAGGTCTCCAAGTTTACTATTTACACTCAGCAGGAGTTACATAGGAAGGCGGGTCACATGACTTATGTACTACCACACTCAACACTGTAAAGGTATAAATCATTTACATAAGTAATAATGCCTAACAGTGTGTGTGTGTTACTGTGTAAATAACACTCGCCCAGGGTGTTATTTACACAGTAACACACCCCCTGGAGAGCATTATTCTGTTTAGATAATGTGTTGTCTGTAACATTGTTGTGCTTTACCTACTTATTTATTTTTTTATTACTATATTATTTTTATATATATTTTTGATGTAAAATAGTTCCTCCACCTAATGTTTCAAAGTTGCTGCACTATATGTAAATGGTGTTGGAGGAAGCATTTTACATCCAAAATATAACATTTAAAAAATATATCTACATATTTACTTTATTTTTTGGTCCCTTGCTCCTAAAATATGCAGTTTGTTGATAGTCATTAGGGATTGAAGTCACTAAATAATGAAATGCATTTCACTTTCAGAATTTATTTCCTTCAGAAAATTCATGTTAGTCACACTCACACACACACACACACACACACACACACACACACACACACACACACACACACACACACACACACACACACATACTCTTGCACTTCAGAAAATACATGCTAACAAATCCTATTATTCAAGTAACATTGTGAATTTATAACAACAATATTTAAAATGTGCTCCTATTTTGAGCTTTGTTCCCCGTTTATTTTTGGCTTTATCCAGACATCTTGAGCTAAGAGGTCAAGAGGTACATAAGCCTCTTAACTGCTGCTGTCACTGCTTAATTGCTCTCACTCTTCACACTTTCTCTCTCACTCAAACACACACCTCACTTTCATGCACACAAGCACACATACACTCATACACAAACAGAAACATAAATACACATATATACACACACACACAGAGGCAGAAACATAAAAACATACACTTTTTTCTGTTTCTTTTAGTTTTTATATTCGCTAAACAGCAAAAGTGCTGCTTAGCGAGTGTAAAAAATAACAGCTGAATCAATCTTGCTCTCAGTCACATGCATGCACTCATAGACTCAGACAGACAGATGTAAACAAACACACACTTTCTTTAATTTTCTTTTTTTAAAATATATTTTACACTTGCTAAATAGTAAAAACACTATTTAGTGAGTGTAAAATAATGGCAACCATTAGGTTATTTTGAGTCCGAGCTCCGCAGTGCCTTGATATGCTGCCATGAAGTGGCAGATTTGTTTTTCAGTGGGCATTACCTGTAGATTAACACCTTCCCTTGAGAACGTTAATTCTCCAGTCAGGGTGCCAATCTACAGATCGCCCATTCTATAAATATAGAACATCATATGTTATGTGTTTGAACAGTGTAATTTATGATGAGTAGCTGGACCAGCACTATATAGCCCTTCATTAGTAAATCAATCCATGTCAAAGAATAGCATAGCAGAATGTCCATTTATATTCTGCTCTGTTATTCAGTTTTGCATTTTACTATTCAAGCTAATCATGTCTTTTGACTTTTTTACTATGCAATACTATTAATGATGGAACATTAATAAATAACCTCCTACCACTACTACTTTTGCATAGCTTAACTTACTGTAAGACTTGCGCTATAAAATACAAGATTTGCAAATCCCACTCATACTACATAACTGCATCAATGGCTGATGGCATCTTTGAGTGCCCATGGACACCATGCCCATCAGCAGTGTTTTTTTTTTTTTATTTTCTCATGCTGGGAAGGAGCCATACAATAAGGCATAGGTAAGTTGTTTTCTTGATAAGATTAACGGTTTCCTAAACATATTTAAACACAAATATGTAAGATTAACATTCCTCCAGTGCAACATTTACAGATAAAACTGAAGTTAGGAGAGAAGCGTGGGTATGATATTTTGTTTGAAAACATGAGGACTGTACATAGGGGAGACAGAATGGCTCTGACCTCACAATAGTTACATTTGGAGACAAATGACTACAGTGTGACCACAATGTACCTTGTACCATATAATTAGTTTGTTTTAGATCCTTGATGGCTGCCTGGTATCAGCCCTCTTGGTGATCTATTAGTTTATTTATCTCCACATGGAAAGAGCTGTTCCCAGCCTATTCATTCCCTTCAGGATGACAGCCAATAGCAGAGGTCATCATCCAGGCATCTGAGTTTTTTGCCTCAAGGCCTATTATATCTTTTGTCTGAGGAACATCACCCAGATTGATAACGTGAACCTGTCAGCAGTGGTTCACATGGTGATCTCCACTCACCTGGCTTACTGCAGTTATACACCTGTGGCTATCTTCTGCTCACCCTGAGCAATTCCTGCTTGTACAGAATTCTTCAACCAGGCTGCTAATGATGATTTCTCTTTCTAACACTATCATGTTTGTGCTTTGGAATCTGCACTGGCTTCTGTCCTCAAGGTTACAGCACATGATGGTTAGTACTAACTTATCTAACCCCCACATGATGCCACGCATGATGCATAGTTTAAACAACTGTTTAGTCCCTTGTGGCCATCCCAGACTCTCAGTTCAGCTACCAAGTGCTACTGGAAGTTCCTAGGAAATGTCTCGAGTCCCTGAGAATATAATTATTTTTATACCAAGCCCCTGTCCTATTAAGCTCACTGTACTGGCAGCTCCAGGAGACCACTTCTAAAAGGTTTTCTATGGACTAGTTATTACAGCAAGTTCATTAAGTTTTAATAGTAAATAGGCAGGTTATTTATATTTTAATATACCTAATTGTACGTTTTCATGTGATATTATCTGTATGATGTGCTTACTGATAAGTTCATAAAGATTTGATTGATCTGAACTACTATATTTTTTATTCTGTAGCAATATGAATGGCAGTATATATACAAATACCAGTAGAAAGCAACAATACTCACTGAATTTGTAGTGACACAAGCTAAGTATCCATGCATTTATTTTTTATTTACTTACTTTTAACAGAACTAAGTAATTTGCTTCCAGTTTATACAGTGGCTCCTCCTTTGAACCAAATTATTATTTAATGCAGTCACTGTGTGAAAGGTAGCACCAGTATAAATCCTTGTAATGTGTGAGTTAGCCCAAAGGCCAGCTACTATCCATAGTTCTCTCAGGTCCCAGGAACTAAGCTGGCAAACTAATGCATAAAATGTAGAACATTTTATAATGTATTAAAAGCTGCATAGTAAGCAACCTGCTCAGAGAGAGAATATCTTATATAAGCTAACGAGCAGGTGAGCAGACAAAAAAGCATTATTTTGTAAATGTAAACTATTAAAGAAACATAAGACCTCTGCTTATTTAAGACAACCACAATGCAGAAATGTTTATAAGCACTCATCACTTACAAAACTCATTCTTTGCCAGGATCATTAGCTGATGGGAGTTAGTAAAAAACACACATCATTATACATAGCTATACATTTTGTCAGTGGTTTGTGATAATAAGGTTCAGATTTTCAAGACTGCACTAAATCTGCTGCGCATATGGATTTCATTTGACAACTTCCTTACTGGTACTTTGCTGAGAAGCTGAACTTCTGACTTGTGGATGTCCCTGATTTCCTGTGCATGTGATTCAAGTCAGTTAAAAATGTTATAATGTCATGTTTTTTGTTTTAGTAGATGGCTATGATTGTAAAACATACTTACTGGATATTTTGACAGGCATTATGATTCACTAATGTGCTGTTGGAAGTACAAAGAAAGTGGACCACTGTTGTATTCAGCACTTAGACAACATCAGATTAACCAGATAATGTATGAAAGCCCTGATCCATATAGTCATTGTTCACCTTGACTTGAGTGGTAGCAATCAATAATTGACAGATAAATTACATGTTTTATCATATTTTCATATTATACCTGTCTTCACACAAAATCAACTTTGAAACGGTATAAATGTAAGGCACTTTTCAAAACGTAGTCACAACAGATGGATAAAGCTGGCAATCAAAATCACATATTCAGTTTAAGTAGCATCAGATCTAACCACATAAAAAATATCTTGGTCTGATGTTCTAGGTGCTGAGCTGAGAAATACAGATATAAATCATATTTATTTAAATTAATATTCTGCGAGTAATAGAAAAATATGTGGAATGAGTTATAACAGTGTGAGAAAGTGTAAATAAAAAGAGCAACAGGCCTATAGAAAGGAACATGGCAGAAAGTAAATTGGGAAGAATAAAAAAAAAACAGAAATCATGCCAATGCAGTAATATATATTATGACTATAATAATAATGTAGCATATGTTTCTGTGCTACCTTTGCAAGGGATCACATCCTCCAAGTTTCCTGGAAGTATGGCCTTACCCATTTTAATTGAGTGCTAGATAAATGATCTGAACTAGCATAATCATCTGAGGATGAAGTGAGCCAAAATGTAATAACTTTTCACCCAGCTAAGGCAAACCTAAGATGAAGAAATGCACAGGTAAGCAGCCAAAGAGACATGAAAACAAATTGCTGTATACTCAACTAATCAAAATCTGAGGTTGTTCTCAATTACTGTGGACCAGTGATAGGTAATTCTAACTGGCAGGCTAGTAATTAATGGCTGCATTTAAACTTTTTTCGGCTGATGCATGTTGTTCAGCAGGCTAGTAATTAATGGCTGCATTTAAACTTTTTTCGGCTGATGCATGTTGTTCAGCACCACGAAAGTTTACTTACTCGAGGAGTTGCTGGCTTATTTCCCTCAGCAGCAGCATTCACATTCGGTTTTGTAATCTAATCAGTATTGCACAATCAAATGTCATTCTTTTCAAAGAGCTACTGTTAAGTTTGTGCAGTGATGAAATAGGTTCTGTCTATGTGTTGTACTGCTGATAGCCTCATGCATGTTGTAAGTCATTTTTAAAAATGGCATAAACAATGTGTTTTCTTCCTGTGGAAATAGTTACTCATTTATGTATTGTTTTCGGGTGTCTAAGCCAAGATACTGTATAATTTTAGTTATACTGTGCATACTTATCAACTGTTCTGAATATTGCAGAAAGTCCCTGACTAGGTTTTCACACACATTGAGATGTGGAACTTTAACATAATACCACTGTACACTTCATTAACGTAACACCATAGGTTCATAGGTGTGTACTAGGCTAATAGCCCTGGAGCCTTTACAAGCCTAGCCCATAGGATTACCTTGGCATTGTGCTACCTGACCTTAGTTCCTAGTGCCTGTGTTGAGCAGAGCCACTGAAGTGATCCCCGGGGTGAATTTTCTATTTCCCATCTACTCATCACGGTTTCTCTTGAAGAAGGCCAGTAAGGTGCTCTGTTTGACATGTATGGGAAGTCTATTCCATAGTATGGGCAGTCTCTGGGTTATGAACCTGTCCCTCCAGCATGTTCTGTTGATTGTGATAATGAGACTAAGGTCTCTGGAGCGTGTGGTGCGGAGGGATTGGGATTTCTTTAGATGTAGCATTTCTAAGATTGTTGGGTCAGACATGACTTTGTAAGTCAAGCAGAGATTGCCCCTAAGTAGGCGATATGAGACAGAGAATAGCTGGAGTTTTTTGAGTCTGTCCATATATGACAAGTGTTTAAGGCCTGCAAGGTACATTTGTGGCCTCTCCAGTTGTTGCAGGGGTCTAGTGAGGTACATGCCAAATGGGGCATTGTACTCGATGATTGGCATAATGAGGGAAGAGTAGAGGGAGACAATGACCTCTTTCTTCCTGGATGCAAAACCCTTAGTAATGAGATGTGCCACATAGAAGGACTTTCTGACCACAGTAGCAATGTGGTGGTCAAAACAGAGATTGCTGTCAACCTGTGTTCCCAGATCTCTTATAACACCTTCTGTGTTCAGTGGACTACCATCGATGTAGTAATTCATGGGAACTGAGTTTTTCCCAAAGGGGATGATGACGCATTTTTTGGCATTGAGCTTAAAACTATGGTTCTGACACCAGTCATTGGTCTCAGTGAGGCCTTTCTGCAGGATGTCAGCATCACTTGGGGAGTTAATAATAGCTCCCAACTTGCAATCATCTGCAGTGTGTTGGCCTGGAATTCAGAGAAGGAGATACCAAAAAGGAGAGGACCCAGGACCGAACCCTGTGGGACTCCACTCTTGACTGGTGGGCAGTCTGATTTGAAGTCAGCTACTTTCACACTGTGGATTCTATCTGTGAGCCAGTTTGTAACCCACCTAGTGATATAGGGGCTGATCCCTAGCTTAGCGAGTTTTTTTATGATTCGTGAGTGGCGAATGGTATCAAAGGCCTTGGCCAGATCAATGTAGGCTGTATGAACCACCTTGCCTTCATCCACAGCTCTGGCGAGGTGTAGGAGGAGGAGTATACCACTGTATACTTCATACATGACTCCCATGTGCACATCACAGTCTATTTCCATGATCGACTCCTGGCACTATCATCATTCCATACTCCTTCTATCACCCTCCAAATAGTTTCAAGAATAACCCTTTGTTCCCTTGTAAACTGCAGTGCATACCTGACTTA